>NW_027620929.1:0-32500 GCF_964198595.1 Lampetra fluviatilis
TGATGATGATGGTGTTGATGGATGATGGTGGTGATGATGATGGTGATGATGGTGATGATGGTGGTGATGATGATCGTGATGATGGTGATGATGATGGTGGTGATGATGATCGTGATGATGGTGATGATGATGGTGGTGATGGTGGTGATGGTGGTGATGGTGGTGATGGTGGTGATGGTGGTGATGGTGGTGATGATGATGGTGATGATGATGGTGGTGATGATGATCGTGATGATGGTGATTGATGGTGGTGATGATGATCGTGATGATGGTGATGATGATGGTGGTGATGGTGGTGGTGGTGATGGTGGTGATGGTGGTGATGGTGGTGATGGTGGTGATGATGATGGTGATGATGATGGTGGTGATGATGATCGTGATGATGGTGATGATGGTGGTGATGATGATCGTGATGATGGTGATGATGATGGTGGTGATGGTGGTGATGGTGGTGATGGTGGTGATGGTGGTGATGGTGGTGATGGTGGTGATGATGATGGTGATGATGATGGTGGTGTGATGATCGTGATGATGGTGATGATGATGGTGGTGATGATGATCGTGATGATGGTGATGATGATGGTGGTGATGGTGGTGATGGTGGTGATGGTGGTGATGGTGGTGATGGTGGTTGATGGTGGTGATGGTGGTGATGATGATGGTGATGATGATGGTGGTGATGATGATCGTGATGATGGTGATGATGGTGGTGATGATGATCGTGATGATGGTGATGATGATGGTGGTGATGGTGGTGGTGATGGTGGTGATGGTGGTGATGGTGGTGATGATGATGGTGATGATGATGGTGGTGATGATGATCGTGATGATGGTGATGATGGTGGTGATGATGATCGTGATGATGGTGATGATGATGGTGGTGATGGTGGTGATGGTGGTGATGGTGGTGATGGTGGTGATGGTGGTGATGATGATGGTGATGATGATGGTGGTGGTGATGATCGTGATGATGGTGATGATGATGGTGGTGATGATGATCGTGATGATGGTGATGATGATGGTGGTGATGGTGGTGATGGTGGTGATGGTGGTGATGATGATGGTGGTGATGGTGGTGATGGTGGTGGTGATGATCGTGATGATGGTGATGATGGTGGTGATGATGATCGTGATGATGGTGATGATGATGATGGTGGTGATGGTGGTGATGGTGGTGATGATGGTGGTGGTGATGATGGTGGTGATGATGATCGTGATGATGGTGATGATGATGGTGGTGATGATGATCGTGATGATGGTGATGATGATGGTGGTGATGGTGGTGATGATGGTGGTGGTGATGATGGTGATGATGGTGGTGATGATGGTGGTGATGATGATCGTGATGATGGTGATGATGATGGTGATGATGATGGTGGTGATGGTGGTGATGATGATCGTGATGATGGTGGTGATGATGGTGATGATGGTGGTGATGATGGTGGTGATGATGATCGTGATGATGGTGATGATGATGGTGGTGATGATGGTGGTGATGGTGGTGATGATGATGGTGATGATGATGGTGATGGTGGTGATGATGATGATGATGGTGGTGATGATGATGGTGATGATGATGGTGATGATGGTGGTGATGGTGATGATGATGATGGTGG
The DNA here is from genome assembly GCF_964198595.1 of Lampetra fluviatilis. NCBI lineage: Eukaryota > Metazoa > Chordata > Hyperoartia > Petromyzontiformes > Petromyzontidae > Lampetra > Lampetra fluviatilis. The sequence continues at coordinate 1,617 of NW_027620929.1, forward strand.
TGATGGTGGTGATGGTGGTGATGATGATCGTGATGATGGTGGTGATGATGGTGATGATGATGGTGGTGATGATGATCGTGATGATGTTGATGATGATGGTGATGATGGTGGTGATGATGGTCGTGATGATGGTGGTGATGGTGGTGATGGTGGTGATGATGATGGTGATGATGATCGTGATGATGGTGATGATGATGGTGGTGATGATCGTGATGGTGGTGATGATGGTGGTGATGATGATGGTGATGATGATGGTGATGATGATCGTGATGATGGTGATGATGATGGTGGTGATGATCGTGATGATGGTGATGATGATGGTGGTGATGATGGTGGTGATGATCGTGATGATGATCGTGATGATGGTGATGATGATGGTGGTGATGATGGTGGTGATGATGGTGGTGATGATCGTGATGATGATCGTGATGATGGTGATGATGGTGGTGATGGTCGTGATGATGATGGTGATGATGATCGTGATGATGGTGATGATGATGATGGTGATGATGGTGGTGATGATGGTGATGATGATGATGGTGATGATGGTCGTGATGATGGTCGTGATGATGGTGATGATGATGATGGTGATGATGGTGGTGATGATGGTGATGACGATGATGATGATGGTGATGTTGGTGGTGACGATGATGATGATGTTGATGATGATGTTGGTGATGATGATGATGGTGATGATGATGATGTTGATGATGTTGGTGATGACGATGATGATGATGGTGGTGACGGTGATGATGATGATGATGTTGTTGTTGAAGTTGATGATGATGTTGTTGAAGTTGATGATGATGTTGTTGTTGATGATGATGTTGATGATGATGATGATGGTGGTGATGATGGTGATGTTGGTGATGATGTTGATGATGATGTTGGTGATGATGGTAATGATGTTGGTGATGATGATGGTGGTGATGGTGGTGGTGATGGTGGTGGTGATGGTGGTAGTGATGATGATGGTGGTGATGGTGATGATGATGGTGATGTTGGTGGTGATGATGATGGTGGTGGTAGTGATGATGATGGTGATGATGTTGATGATGTTGGTGATGACGATGATGATGTTGTTGTTGATGTTGATGATGTTGTTGTTGATGTTGATGATGATGTTGTTGTTGATGTTGATGATGATGTTGTTGATGTTGATGATGATGTTGTTGTTGATGTTGATGATGATGTTGTTGTTGATGTTGATGATGATGTTGTTGATGATGATGTTGTTGTTGATGTTGATGTTGTTGATGATGTTGATGATGATGTTGTTGATGTTGTTGATGATGATGATGTTGATGATGATGTTGTTGTTGATGTTGATGATGATGATGTTGTTGATGTTGGACTCACTGAAATCAATGAGAAGCCGCCCATACCCAAGCCGCTGGTACTGAGGCAGGATCATGATGCATGAGACATTGTACTTCTGCGCGCAGAGCTTCTCCTGTGACACACACACACAGAGACAGTGGGTGGGTGAGTGGGTGGGTGAGTGGGTGGGTGGGTGAGTGGGTGGGTGGGTGGGTGAGTGGGTGGGTGAGTGGGTGGGTGGGTGAGTGGGTGGGTGAGTGGGTGAGTGGGTGGGTGAGTGGGTGGGTGGGTGAGTGAGTGGGTGAGTGAGATGAGACATTGTACTTCTGCGCGCAGAGCTTCTCCTGTGACACACACACACAGAGACAGAGACAGTGGGTGAGTGAGTGGGTGAGTGAGTGGGTGAGTGGGTGAGTGGGTGGGTGAGTGGGTGAGTGGGTGGGTGAGTGGGTGGGTGGGTGGGTGAATGGGTGGGTGGGTGGGTGAGTGGGTGAGTGGGTGGGTGAGTGGGTGGGTGGGTGAGTGGGTGAGTGGGTGAGTGGGTGGGTGGGTGGGTGAGTGAGATGAGACATGGTACTTCTGTGCACAGAGCTTCTCCTGTACACACAGAGACACAGAGACAGTGGGTGAGTGGGTGGGTGAGTGAGTGGGTGAGTGGGTGAGTGGGTGAGTGGGTGGGGTGAGTGAGTGGGTGAGTGGGGTGAGTGAGTGGGTGAGTGGGTGAGTGAGTGGGTGGGTGGGTGGGTGAGTGAGTGGGTGAGTGAGTGAGTGGGTGAGTGGGTGGGTGAGTGGGTGAGTGGGTGGGTGGGTGGGTGAGTGGGTGAGTGGGTGAGTGAGTGGGTGGGTGGGTGGGTGAGTGAGATGAGACATGGTACTTCTGCGCACAGAGCTTCTCCTGTGACACACACACAGAGACAGTGGGTGGGTGAGTGGGTGGGTGAGTGGGTGAGTGGGTGAGTGGGTGAGTGGGTGAGTTGGGTGGGTGAGTGAGTGGGTGAGTGGGTGGGTGAGTGGGTGAGTGGGTGGGTGAGTGAGTGGGTGGGTGAGTGAGTGGGTGAGTGGGTGGGTGAGTGGGTGGGTGAGTGGGTGGGTGAGTGAGTGGGTGGGTGAGTGGGTGGGTGGGTGGGTGAGTGAGTGGGTGAGTGGGTGGGTGAGTGGGTGGGTGAGTGGGTGGGTGGGTGGGTGGGTGGGTGAGTGGGTGGGTGGGTGGGTGAGTGGGTGGGTGAGTGGGTGGGTGGGTGGTGTGAGTGAGTGGGTGGGTGAGTGGGTGGGTGGGTGAGTGGGTGAGTGAGTGGGTGGGTGGGTGAGTGGGTGAGTGAGTGGGTGGGTGGGTGGGTGAGTGGGTGAGTGAGATGAGACATTGTACTTCTGTGCACAGAGCTTCTCCTGTGACACACACACACAGAGAGAGTGGGTGAGTGGGTGGGTGAGTGGGTGAGTGAGTGGGTGAGTGGGTGAGTGAGTGGGTGAGTGAGTGGGTGGGTGGGTGAGTGGGTGGGTGAGTGGGTGGGTGGGTGGGTGAGTGGGTGGGTGGGTGAGTGGGTGGGTGAGTGGGTGGGTGAGTGGGTGGGTGGGTGAGTGGGTGGGTGAGTGGGTGAGTGAGTGGGTGAGTGGGTGGGTGAGTGGGTGAGTGAGTGGGTGAGTGGGTGGGTGAGTGGGTGGGTGAGTGGGTGGGTGAGTGGGTGAGTGGGTGAGTGGGTGAGTGAGTGGGTGGGTGGGTGGGTGAGTGAGATGAGACATGGTACTTCTGCGCACAGAGCTTCTCCTGTACACACACACACAGAGACAGTGGGTGAGTGAGTGAGTGGGTGAGTGGGTGGGTGAGTGGGTGAGTGGGTGGGTGAGTGAGTGGGTGGGTGAGTGAGTGGGTGAGTGGGTGGGTGAGTGGGTGGGTGAGTGGGTGGGTGAGTGAGTGGGTGGGTGAGTGGGTGGGTGGGTGGGTGAGTGAGTGGGTGAGTGGGTGGGTGAGTGGGTGGGTGAGTGGGTGGGTGAGTGGGTGGGTGGGTGGGTGAGTGGGTGAGTGGGTGGGTGAGTGGGTGGGTGGGTGGGTGAGTGGGTGGGTGGGTGAGTGGGTGGGTGAGTGGGTGGGTGAGTGGGAGGGTGAGTGGGTGGGTGGGTGGGTGGGTGAGTGGGTGGGTGAGTGGGTGGGTGAGTGGGTGGGTGGGTGGGTGAGTGGGTGGGTGAGTGGGTGGGTGGGTGGGTGAGTGGGTGGGTGAGTGAGTGGGTGGGTGAGTGGGTGAGGTGAGATGAGACATGGTACTTCTGCACACAGAGCTTCTCCTGTGCACACAGAGACAGAGACAGTGGGTGAATGGGTGGGTGAGTGGGTGGGTGAGTGGGTGGGTGAGTGGGTGGGTGAGTGGGTGGGTGAGTGGGTGGGTGAGTGGGTGGGTGAGTGGGTGGGTGAGTGGGTGGGTGGGTGGGTGAGTGGGTGGGTGAGTGAGTGGGTGGGTGAGTGGGTGAGTGAGATGAGACATGGTACTTCTGCACACAGAGCTTCTCCTGTACACACACACAGAGACAGTGGGTGAGTGGGTGGGTGAGTGGGTGGGTGAGTGGGTGGGTGAGTGGGTGGGTGAGTGGGTGGGTGAGTGGGTGGGTGAGTGGGTGAGTGGGTGGGTGGGTGGGTGAGTGGGTGGGTGAGTGGGTGGGTGGGTGACTGGGTGGGTGCGTGGGTGTGTGACAGGGTGAGTGGATGGGTGAGTGCTTGGGTGAGTGAGTGAGTGAGTGGGTGAGTGGGTGGGTGAGTGGGTAGGTGAGTGGGTGGGTGAGTGGGTGAGTGGGTGGGTGAGTGGGTGAGTGAGTGAGTGGGTGAGTGGGTGAGTGAGTGGGTGGGTGAGTGGGTGGGTGGGTGAGTGGGTGGGTGAGTGGGTGGGTGAGTGGGTGAGTGGGTGAGTGAGTGGGTGAGTGGGTGGGTGAGTGAGTGGGTGAGTGGGTGAGTGAGTGGGTGGGTGAGTGAGTGGGTGAGTGGGTGGGTGAGTGGGTGAGTGGGTGGGTGAGTGAGTGGGTGGGTGAGTGAGTGGGTGAGTGGGTGGGTGAGTGGGTGGGTGAGTGGGTGGGTGAGTGAGTGGGTGGGTGAGTGGGTGGGTGGGTGGGTGAGTGGGTGAGTGGGTGGGTGAGTGGGTGGGTGAGTGGGTGGGTGGGTGGGTGAGTGGGTGGGTGGGTGGGTGAGTGGGTGGGTGAGTGGGTGGGTGGGTGGGTGAGTGAGTGGGTGGGTGAGTGGGTGGGTGGGTGAGTGAGTGGGTGGGTGGGTGAGTGGGTGAGTGAGTGGGTGGGTGGGTGGGTGAGTGGGTGAGTGAGATGAGACATTGTACTTCTGTGCACAGAGCTTCTCCTGTGACACACACACACAGAGAGAGTGGGTGAGTGGGTGGGTGAGTGGGTGAGTGAGTGGGTGAGTGGGTGAGTGAGTGGGTGAGTGAGTGGGTGGGTGGGTGAGTGGGTGGGTGAGTGGGTGGGTGGGTGGGTGAGTGGGTGGGTGGGTGAGTGGGTGGGTGAGTGGGTGGGTGAGTGGGTGGGTGAGTGGGTGGGTGAGTGGGTGAGTGAGTGGGTGAGTGGGTGGGTGAGTGGGTGAGTGAGTGGGTGAGTGGGTGGGTGAGTGGGTGGGTGAGTGGGTGGGTGAGTGGGTGAGTGGGTGAGTGGGTGAGTGAGTGGGTGGGTGGGTGGGTGAGTGAGATGAGACATGGTACTTCTGCGCACAGAGCTTCTCCTGTACACACACACACAGAGACAGTGGGTGAGTGAGTGAGTGGGTGAGTGGGTGGGTGAGTGGGTGAGTGGGTGGGTGAGTGAGTGGGTGGGTGAGTGAGTGGGTGAGTGGGTGGGTGAGTGGGTGGGTGAGTGGGTGGGTGAGTGGGTGGGTGAGTGAGTGGGTGGGTGAGTGGGTGGGTGGGTGAGTGAGTGGGTGAGTGGGTGGGTGAGTGGGTGGGTGAGTGGGTGGGTGAGTGGGTGGGTGGGTGGGTGAGTGGGTGAGTGGGTGGGTGAGTGGGTGGGTGGGTGAGTGGGTGGGTGGGTGAGTGGGTGGGTGAGTGGGTGGGTGAGTGGGTGGGTGAGTGGGTGGGTGGGTGGGTGGGTGGGTGGGTGAGTGGGTGGGTGAGTGGGTGGGTGAGTGGGTGGGTGGGTGGGTGAGTGGGTGGGTGGGTGAGTGGGTGGGTGGGTGAGTGGGTGGGTGAGTGGGTGGGTGGGTGGGTGAGTGGGTGGGTGAGTGAGTGGGTGGGTGAGTGGGTGAGTGAGATGAGACATGGTACTTCTGCACACAGAGCTTCTCCTGTGCACACAGAGACAGAGACAGTGGGTGAGTGGGTGGGTGAGTGGGTGGGTGAGTGGGTGGGTGAGTGGGTGGGTGAGTGGGTGGGTGAGTGGGTGGGTGAGTGGGTGGGTGAGTGGGTGGGTGAGTGGGTGGGTGGGTGGGTGGGTGAGTGGGTGGGTGAGTGAGTGGGTGGGTGAGTGGGTGAGTGAGATGAGACATGGTACTTCTGCACACAGAGCTTCTCCTGTACACACACACAGAGACAGTGGGTGAGTGGGTGGGTGAGTGGGTGGGTGAGTGGGTGGGTGAGTGGGTGGGTGAGTGGGTGGGTGAGTGGGTGAGTGGGTGGGTGGGTGGGTGAGTGGGTGGGTGAGTGGGTGGGTGGGTGACTGGGTGGGTGCGTGGGTGTGTGACAGGGTGAGTGGATGGGTGAGTGCTTGGGTGAGTGAGTGAGTGGGTGAGTGGGTGGGTGAGTGGGTAGGTGAGTGGGTGGGTGAGTGGGTGAGTGGGTGGGTGAGTGGGTGAGTGAGTGAGTGGGTGAGTGGGTGAGTGAGTGGGTGGGTGAGTGGGTGGGTGGGTGAGTGGGTGGGTGAGTGGGTGGGTGAGTGGCTGAGTGGGTGAGTGAGTGGGTGAGTGGGTGGGTGAGTGAGTGGGTGAGTGGGTGAGTGGGTGGGTGGGTGGGTGAGTGGGTGGGTGAGTGGGTGGGTGGGTGGGTGGGTGAGTGGGTGGATGGGTGGGGTGAGTGGGTGAGTGGGTGGGTGGGTGGGTGAGTGGGTGAGTGGGTGGGTGAGTGGGTGGGTGAGTGGGTGGGTGGGTGGGTGAGTGGGTGAGTGGGTGGGTGAGTGGGTGAGTGGGTGGGTGAGTGGGTGAGTGGGTGAGTGGGTGGGTGAGTGGGTGGGTGAGTGAGTGGGTGGGTGGGTGAGTGAGTGGGTGAGTGAGTGAGTGGGTGAGTGGGTGAGTGGGTGAGTGGGTGAGTGAGTGGGTGGGTGAGTGGGTGGGTGAGTGGGTGGGTGAGTGGGTGGGTGAGTGGGTGGGTGAGTGGGTGGGTGAGTGGGTGAGTGGGTGAGGTGAGTGGGTGAGTGAGTGGGTGGGTGGGTGAGTGGGTGAGTGGTGTGGTGAGTGGGTGGGTGAGTGGGTGGGTGAGTGGGTAGGTGAGTGGGTGAGTGGGTGAGTGAGTGGGTGAGTGAGTGGGGTGAGTGGGTGGGTGAGTGGGTGGGTGAGTGGGTGAGTGGGTGAGTGAGTGGGTGAGTGAGTGGGTGGGTGAGTGGGTGGGTGGGTGAGTGAGTGGGTGGGTGGGTGGGTGAGTGGGTGGGTGGGTGGGTGGGTGAGTGGGTGGGTGAGTGGGTGGGTGGGTGGGTGGGTGAGTGGGTGGGTGAGTGGGTGGGTGGGTGAGTTGGTGGGTGGGTGGGTGAGTGGGTGGGTGGGTGAGTGGGTGGGTGAGTGGGTGGGTGAGTGGGTGGGTGGGTGGGTGAGTGGGTGGGTGGGTGAGTGGGTGGGTGAGTGGGTGGGTGGGTGGGTGAGTGGGTGGGTGAGTGGGTGGGTGAGTGGGTGAGTGGGTGGGTTAGTGGGTGGGTGAGTGGGTGGGTGAGTGGGTGGGTGTGTGGGTGGGTGAGTGGGTGGGTGGGTGAGTGGGTGAGTGGTGTGAGTGGGTGAGTGGGTGAGTGGGTGAGTGGTGGGTGAGTGAGTGGGTGGGTGAGTGGGTGGGTGGGTGAGTGGGTGGGTGAGTGGGTGGGTGAGTGGGTGGGTGAGTGGGTGAGTGGGTGAGTGAGTGGGTGAGTGAGTGAGTGGGTGAGTGGGTGAGTGGGTGAGTGAGTGGGTGGGTGAGTGGGTGGGTGAGTGGGTGGGTGAGTGGGTGAGTGGGTGAGTGAGTGGGTGAGTGGGTGGGTGAGTGGTGGGTGAGTGGGTGAGTGGGTGAGGTGAGTGGGTGGGTGAGTGGGTGGGTGAGTGAGTGGGTGGGTGGGTGGGTGAGTGGGTGGGTGGGGTGGGTGGGTGAGTGGGTGGGTGAGTGGGTGGGTGGGTGGGTGGGTGAGTGGGTGGGTGAGTGGGTGGGTGGGTGAGTGGGTGGGTGGGTGGTGGGTGGGTGGGTGGGTGGGTGGTGGGTGGGTGAGTGGGTGGGTGAGTGGGTGGGTGGGTGGGTGAGTGGGTGGGTGGGTGAGTGGGTGGGTGAGTGGGTGTGTGGGTGGGTGGGTGGGTGAGTGGGTGGGTGAGTGGGTGGGTGGGTGAGTGGGTGGGTGGGTGGGTGAGTGGGTGGGTGGGTGGGTGAGTGGGTGGGTGGGTGGGTGGGTGGGTGAGTGGGTGGGTGAGTGGGTGGGTGGGTGAGTGGGTGGGTGAGTGGGTGGTGTGAGTGGGTGGGTGGGTGAGTGGGTGGGTGAGTGGGTGGGTGGGGTGGGTGAGTGGGTGGGTGAGTGGGTGGGTGGGTGAGTGGGGTGAGTGGGGTGGGTGGGTGAGTGGGTGGGTGAGTGGGGTGGGTGGGTGGGTGGGTGAGTGGGTGGGTGAGTGGGTGGGTGGGTGGGTGAGTGGGTGGGTGGGTGGGTGAGTGGGTGGGTGAGTGAGTGGGTGGGTGGGTGAGTGGGTGGGTGAGTGGGTGGGTGGGTGAGTGGGTGGGTGGGTGAGTGGGTGGGTGGGTGGGTGGGTGAGTGGGTGGGTGAGTGGGTGGGTGGGTGGGTGGGTGGGTGGGTGGGTGAGTGGGTGAGTGGGTGGGTGGGTGGGTGAGTGGGTGGGTGGGTGAGTGGGTGGGTGGGTGAGTGGGTGGGTGGGTGGGTGAGTGGGGTGGGTGGGTGAGTGGGTGGGTGGGTGGGTGGGTGAGTGGGTGGGTGGGTGGGTGGGTGAGTGGGTGGGTGGGTGGGTGGGTGAGTGGGTGGGTGGGTGAGTGGGTGGGTGGGTGGGTGGGTGAGTGGGTGGGTGAGTGGGTGGGTGGGTGGGTGGGTGGGTGGGTGAGTGGGTGGGTGGGTGGGTGGGTGGGTGGGTGGGTGAGTGGGTGAGTGGGTGGGTGGGTGGGTGAGTGAGTGGGTGAGTGGGTGAGTGGGTGGGTGAGTGAGTGGGTGAGTGGGTGGGTGAGTGGGTGGGTGGGTGAGTGGGTGAGTGGGTGGGTGGGTGGGTGAGTGGGTGAGTGAGTGGGTAAGTGAGTAAGTGGGTGAGTGAGTGAGTGAGTGGGTGGGTGGGTGGGTGAGTGAGATGAGACATTGAACTTCTGAGCACAGAGCTTCTCCTGTACACACACAGAGACAGTGGGTGAGTGGGTGAGTGGGTGGGTGAGTGGGTGGGTGGGTGAGTGGGTGGGTGGGTGAGTGGGTGGGTGGGTGGGTGAGTGGGTGGGTGAGTGGGTGGGTGAGTGGGTGGGTGGGTGGGTGAGTGGGTGGGTGAGTGGGTGGGTGGGTGGGTGAGTGGGTGGGTGAGTGGGTGGGTGGGTGAGTGGGTGGGTGGGTGAGTGGGTGGGTGGGTGGGTGGGTGAGTGGGTGGGTGAGTGGGTGGGTGAGTGGGTGGGTGAGTGGGTGGGTGGGTGAGTGGGTGGGTGGGTGGGTGGAGTGGGTGGGTGAGTGGGTGGGTGGGTGGGTGGGTGAGTGGGTGGGTGGGTGAGTGGGTGGGTGGGTGGGTGAGTGGGTGGGTGGGTGAGTGGGTGGGTGAGTGGGTGGGTGGGTGGGTGGGTGGGTGAGTGGGTGGGTGAGTGGGTGGGTGGGTGAGTGGGTGGGTGGGTGGGTGGGTGAGTGGGTGGGTGAGTGGGTGGGTGGGTGGGTGAGTGGGTGAGTGGGTGGGTGGGTGGGTGGGTGAGTGGGTGGGTGAGTGGGTGGGTGGGTGAGTGGGTGGGTGAGTGGGTGGGTGAGTGGGTGGGTGGGTGAGTGGGTGGGTGGGTGGGTGAGTGGGTGGGTGAGTGGGTGGGTGGGTGGGTGAGTGGGTGGGTGAGTGGGTGGGTGGGTGAGTGGGTGGGTGGGTGAGTGGGTGGGTGGGTGAGTGGGTGGGTGGGTGGGTGAGTGGGTGGGTGGGTGGGTGAGTGGGTGGGTGGGTGGGTGGGTGAGTGGGTGAGTGGGTGGGTGGGTGGGTGGGTGAGTGGGTGGGTGGGTGAGTGGGTGGGTGGGTGGGTGGGTGAGTGGGTGGGTGGGTGAGTGGGTGGGTGGGTGGGTGGGTGAGTGGGTGGGTGGGTGGGTGGGTGAGTGGGTGGGTGGGTGAGTGGGTGGGTGGGTGAGTGGGTGAGTGGGTGGGTGGGTGAGTGGGTGGGTGGGTGGGTGAGTGGGTGGGTGGGTGGGTGGGTGGGTGAGTGGGTGGGTGAGTGGGTGGGTGGGTGGGTGAATGGGTGGGTGAGTGGGTGGGTGGGTGGGTGAGTGGGTGGGTGGGTGGGTGAGTGGGTGGGTGGGTGAGTGAGTGGGTGAGTGGGTGAGTGGGTGGGTGAGTGAGTGGGTGAGTGGGTGGGTGGGTGAGTGGGTGGGTGAGTGGGTGGGTGGGTGGGTGAGTGGGTGGGTGGGTGGGTGGGTGAGTGGGTGGGTGGGTGAGTGAGTGGGTGGGTGAGTGAGTGGGTGGGTGGGTGAGTGGGTGGGTGGGTGGGTGAGTGGGTGGGTGGGTGGGTGGGTGGGTGAGTGGGTGGGTGGGTGGGTGAGTGGGTGGGTGGGTGGGTGAGTGGGTGGGTGAGTGGGTGGGTGGGTGAGTGGGTGGGTGAGTGGGTGGGTGGGTGAGTGGGTGGGTGGGTGGGTGAGTGGGTGGGTGGGTGGGTGGGTGGGTGGGTGAGTGGGTGGGTGAGTGGGTGGGTGGGTGGGTGGGTGAGTGGGTGGGTGGGTGGGTGGGTGAGTGGGTGGGTGGGTGGGTGAGTGGGTGGGTGGGTGGGTGAGTGGGTGAGTGGGTGGGTGGGTGGGTGAGTGAGTGGGTGAGTGGGTGAGTGGGTGGGTGAGTGAGTGGGTGAGTGGGTGGGTGAGTGGGTGGGTGGGTGAGTGGGTGAGTGGGTGGGTGGGTGGGTGGGTGAGTGGGTGAGTGAGTGGGTAAGTGAGTGAGTGGGTGAGTGAGTGAGTGAGTGGGTGGGTGGGTGGGTGAGTGAGATGAGACATTGAACTTCTGAGCACAGAGCTTCTCCTGTACACACACAGAGACAGTGGGTGAGTGGGTGAGTGGGTGGGTGAGTGGGTGGGTGGGTGAGTGGGTGGGTGGGTGGGTGGGTGAGTGGGTGGGTGGGTGGGTGGGTGGGTGAGTGGGTGGGTGAGTGGGTGGGTGGGTGAGTGGGTGGGTGAGTGGGTGGGTGAGTGGGTGGGTGGGTGAGTGGGTGGGTGGGTGGGTGGGTGGGTGGGTGAGTGGGTGGGTGGGTGGGTGAGTGGGTGGGTGAGTGAGTGGGTGAGTGGGTGGGTGGGTGAGTGGGTGGGTGGGTGGGTGAGTGGGTGGGTGGGTGGGTGGGTGGGTGAGTGGGTGGGTGGGTGGGTGAGTGGGTGGGTGAGTGGGTGGGTGGGTGAGTGGGTGGGTGGGTGGGTGAGTGGGTGGGTGGGTGAGTGGGTGAGTGGGTGAGTGGGTGAGTGGGTGGGTGAGTGGGTGGGTGAGTGGGTGAGTGGGTGGGTGGGTGGGTGAGTGGGTGAGTGGGTGGGTGAGTGGGTGAGTGGGTGGGTGAGTGGGTGGGTGAGTGGGTGGGTGAGTGGGTGGGTGAATGGGTGGGTGGGTAGGAGAGTGGGTGAGTGGGTGGGTGGGTGGGTGGGTGAGTGAGTGGGTGAGTGGGTGAGTGGGTGGGTGAGTGGGTGGGTGGGTGGGTGAGTGGGTGGGTGAGTGGGTGAGTGGGTGAGTGAGTGGGTGGGTGAGTGGGTGGGTGAGTGAGTGGGTGAGTGGGTGAGTGGGTGGGTGGGTGGGTGAGTGGGTGGGTGGGTGTGTGGGTGAGTGGCTGGGTGGGTGAGTGGGTGAGTGGGTGGGTGAGTGGGTGGGTGAGTGGGTGAGTGGGTGGGTGGGTGGGTGAGTGGGTGGGTGGGTGAGTGGGTGGGTGAGTGGGTGAGTGGGTGGGTGAGTGGGTGGGTGAGTGAGTGGGTGGGTGAGTGAGTGGGTGAGTGGGTGAGTGGGTGGGTGAGTGAGTGGGTGAGTGGGTGGGTGAGTGGGTGGGTGGGTGAGTGGGTGAGTGGGTGGGTGGGTGGGTGGGTGAGTGGGTGAGTGAGTGGGTAAGTGAGTGAGTGGGTGAGTGAGTGAGTGAGTGGGTGGGTGGGTGGGTGAGTGAGATGAGACATTGAACTTCTGAGCACAGAGCTTCTCCTGTACACACACAGAGACAGTGGGTGAGTGGGTGAGTGGGTGGGTGAGTGGGTGGGTGGGTGAGTGGGTGGGTGGGTGGGTGAGTGGGTGGGTGGGTGGGTGGGTGAGTGGGTGGGTGAGTGGGTGGGTGGGTGGGTGAGTGGGTGGGTGAGTGGGTGGGTGAGTGGGTGGGTGGGTGAGTGGGTGGGTGGGTGGGTGGGTGAGTGGGTGGGTGGGTGGGTGAGTGGGTGGGTGAGTGAGTGAGTGGGTGGGTGAGTGGGTGGGTGAGTGGGTGGGTGGGTGAGTGGGTGGGTGGGTGGGTGGGTGGGTGGGTGGGTGAGTGGGTGGGTGGGTGAGTGGGTGGGTGGGTGGGTGAGTGGGTGGGTGAGTGGGTGGGTGGGTGAGTGGGTGGGTGGGTGAGTGGGTGGGTGGGTGGGTGAGTGGGTGGGTGGGTGGGTGAGTGGGTGAGTGGGTGGGTGGGTGGGTGAGTGAGTGGGTGAGTGGGTGAGTGGGTGGGTGAGTGAGTGGGTGAGTGGGTGGGTGAGTGGGTGGGTGGGTGAGTGGGTGAGTGGGTGGGTGGGTGGGTGGGTGAGTGGGTGAGTGAGTGGGTAAGTGAGTGAGTGGGTGAGTGAGTGAGTGAGTGGGTGGGTGGGTGGGTGAGTGAGATGAGACATTGAACTTCTGAGCACAGAGCTTCTCCTGTACACACACAGAGACAGTGGGTGAGTGGGTGAGTGGGTGGGTGAGTGGGTGGGTGGGTGAGTGGGTGGGTGGGTGGGTGGGTGAGTGGGTGGGTGGGTGGGTGGGTGGGTGAGTGGGTGGGTGAGTGGGTGGGTGGGTGAGTGGGTGGGTGAGTGGGTGGGTGAGTGGGTGGGTGGGTGAGTGGGTGGGTGGGTGGGTGGGTGGGTGGGTGAGTGGGTGGGTGGGTGAGTGGGTGGGTGAGTGAGTGGGTGAGTGGGTGGGTGGGTGAGTGGGTGGGTGGGTGGGTGAGTGGGTGGGTGGGTGGGTGGGTGGGTGAGTGGGTGGGTGGGTGGGTGAGTGGGTGGGTGAGTGGGTGGGTGGGTGAGTGGGTGGGTGGGTGGGTGAGTGGGTGGGTGGGTGAGTGGGTGAGTGGGTGAGTGGGTGAGTGGGTGGGTGAGTGGGTGGGTGAGTGGGTGAGTGGGTGGGTGGGTGGGTGAGTGGGTGAGTGGGTGGGTGGGTGAGTGGGTGAGTGGGTGGGTGAGTGGGTGGGTGAGTGGGTGGGTGAGTGGGTGGGTGAATGGGTGGGTGGGTAGGAGAGTGGGTGAGTGGGTGGGTGGGTGGGTGGGTGGGTGAGTGAGTGGGTGAGTGGGTGAGTGGGTGGGTGAGTGGGTGGGTGGGTGGGTGAGTGGGTGGGTGAGTGGGTGAGTGGGTGAGTGAGTGGGTGGGTGAGTGGGTGGGTGAGTGAGTGGGTGAGTGGGTGAGTGGGTGGGTGGGTGGGTGAGTGGGTGGGTGGGTGTGTGGGTGAGTGGCTGGGTGGGTGAGTGGGTGAGTGGGTGGGTGAGTGGGTGGGTGAGTGGGTGAGTGGGTGGGTGGGTGGGTGAGTGGGTGGGTGGGTGAGTGGGTGGGTGAGTGGGTGAGTGGGTGGGTGAGTGGGTGGGTGAGTGAGTGGGTGGGTGAGTGAGTGGGTGAGTGGGTGAGTGGGTGGGTGAGTGAGTGGGTGAGTGGGTGGGTGAGTGGGTGGGTGGGTGAGTGGGTGAGTGGGTGGGTGGGTGGGTGGGTGAGTGGGTGAGTGAGTGGGTAAGTGAGTGAGTGGGTGAGTGAGTGAGTGAGTGGGTGGGTGGGTGGGTGAGTGAGATGAGACATTGAACTTCTGAGCACAGAGCTTCTCCTGTACACACACAGAGACAGTGGGTGAGTGGGTGAGTGGGTGGGTGAGTGGGTGGGTGGGTGAGTGGGTGGGTGGGTGGGTGAGTGGGTGGGTGGGTGGGTGGGTGAGTGGGTGGGTGAGTGGGTGGGTGGGTGGGTGAGTGGGTGGGTGAGTGGGTGGGTGAGTGGGTGGGTGGGTGAGTGGGTGGGTGGGTGGGTGGGTGAGTGGGTGGGTGGGTGGGTGAGTGGGTGGGTGAGTGAGTGAGTGGGTGGGTGAGTGGGTGGGTGAGTGGGTGGGTGGGTGAGTGGGTGGGTGGGTGGGTGGGTGGGTGAGTGGGTGGGTGGGTGAGTGGGTGGGTGGGTGGGTGAGTGGGTGGGTGAGTGGGTGGGTGGGTGAGTGGGTGGGTGGGTGGGTGAGTGGGTGGGTGGGTGAGTGGGTGAGTGGGTGAGTGGGTGAGTGGGTGGGTGAGTGGGTGGGTGAGTGGGTGAGTGGGTGGGTGGGTGGGTGGGTGAGTGGGTGGGTGGGTGGGTGAGTGGGTGAGTGGGTGGGTGAGTGGGTGGGTGAGTGGGTGGGTGAGTGGGTGGGTGAATGGGTGGGTGGGTAGGAGAGTGGGTGAGTGGGTGGGTGGGTGGGTGGGTGAGTGAGTGGGTGAGTGGGTGAGTGGGTGGGTGAGTGGGTGGGTGGGTGGGTGAGTGGGTGGGTGAGTGGGTGAGTGGGTGAGTGAGTGGGTGGGTGAGTGGGTGGGTGAGTGAGTGGGTGAGTGGGTGAGTGGGTGGGTGGGTGGGTGAGTGGGTGGGTGGGTGTGTGGGTGAGTGGCTGGGTGGGTGAGTGGGTGAGTGGGTGGGTGAGTGGGTGGGTGAGTGGGTGAGTGGGTGGGTGGGTGGGTGAGTGGGTGGGTGGGTGAGTGGGTGGGTGAGTGGGTGAGTGGGTGGGTGAGTGGGTGGGTGAGTGAGAGGGTGAGTGAGTGGGTGAGTGGGTGAGTGGGTGGGTGAGTGGGTGAGTGGGTGGGTGAGTGGGTGAGTGGGTGGGTGGGTGAGTGGGTGAGTGGCTGGGTGGGTGAGTGGGTGAGTGGGTGGGTGAGTGGGTGGGTGAGTGGGTGAGTGGGTGGGTGGGTGAGTGAGTGGGTGGGTGAGTGGGTGAGTGGGTGGGTGAGTGGGTGGGTGAGTGGGTGGGTGAGTGAGTGGGTGAGTGAGTGGGTGAGTGAGTGGGTGGGTGAGTGGGTGGGTGAGTGAGTGGGTGAGTGGGTGAGTGAGTGGGTGAGTGAGTGGGTGAGTGAGTGGGTGGGTGAGTGGGTGAGTGGGTGGGTGAGTGGGTGGGTGAGTGGGTGAGTGGGTGGGTGAGTGAGTGGGTGAGTGGGTGAGTGGGTGGGTGAGTGGGTGAGTGGGTGAGTGAGTGGGTGAGTGGGTGGGTGAGTGGGTGAGTGGGTGGGTGAGTGAGTGGGTGGGTGAGTGAGTGGGTGGGTGGGTGAGTGGGTGGGTGAGTGGGTGGGTGGGTGAGTGGGTGGGTGGGTGCGTGAGTGAGTGAGTGAGTGGGTGAGTGAGCGAGCGGGTGAGTGAGTGGGTGAGTGAGCGAGCGAGTTGGTGAGCGAGTGAGTGAGCGAAGTGAGCGAGTGAGTGAGCGGGTGAGTGAGTGGGTGGGTGAGCGAGTGAGTGAGTGGGCGAGTGAGTGAGTGAGCGAGCGAGTGAGTGGGTGAGAGGGTGAGTGAGTGGGTGAGCGGGCGAGTTGGTGAGCGAGCGAGCGAGCGAGCGAGTGAGTTGGTGAGCGAGTGAGTGAGCGAGTGAGTGAGCGAGCGAGCGAAGTGAGCGAGCGAGCGATTTGGCGAGCGGGCGAGCGGGCGAGCGAGCGGGCGAGTAGCTCCTCACCTTGCTGAAGTAGCCCACGATGTGAGCTCCCCCCGCATCGTTGCACGTCAGCACGTAGAACAGGAATGGCTCCACATCGTAGAGCAACGTCTTGTGGTCCAGAAACAGCTTGGCCAGCAGACACAAGTTCTGGCAATACAGCTTGCTCACCCTACCGTCCACCTGGGGAGGCGGTGGAGGTGGACAACGGTCGTGAGAAGGTGGACAAGCGGGCGGGGGTCACCCCGGTAAGGCGGTGTTGGTTGGTGGTGGACTATGGCGATGAGAGAGTGGGGTGGAGCGGTGAGACACGGGAGTTTCAGCTAGATCACCCCGTAGACAACTCCGTGGTGGTGGTGGTGATGGTGGTGATGGTGGTGGTGGTGATGGTGACGGTGGTGATGGTGACGGTGGTGATGGTGACGGTGGTGATGGTGGTGGTGATGGTGATGGTGGTGATGGTGGTGATGGTGGTGGTGGTGATGATGGTGATGATGGTGGTGGTGATGGTGGTGGTGGTGGTGATGGTGGTGGTGGTGGTGATGGTGGTGATGGTGGTGGTGGTGATGATGGTGATGATGGTGGTGGTGATGGGGGTGATGGTGGTGGTGATGGTGGACAATGGCAGTGATGAGAGGGGGGTGGACAACCGTGCGGGGTGGATAACTGTGAGCGGACAATGAGTGGACAATCGGTGGACATCACGATGGGTGGACAACACGATGAGGGGGGGTGGACAACTGGTGGACATCACGAGGGAGGTGGACAACTTCGTCTGAGTCGACCCCCACCTCATAGACGCTCATCCCGCGGTGGCGGTAGATCTCGTTGGCCGGGGGGTGGACCCACCCACAGTGGGCGAGGTGGTGGACTAAGACGGGTCGACTTCGCATGTAGGCCAGGCAGAACTCGCACACGAAGAGGCGTCGGAGCCTTGAGAGTCGCATAGTCAACCAGGAGCACATGGAGTGAGTGAGTGGGTGAGTGGGTGGGTGAGTGGGTGAGTGGGTGGGTGAGTGGGTGAGTGGGTGGGTGAGTGGGTGGGTGAGTGGGTGGGTGAGTGGGTGAGTGAGTGGGTGGGTGAGTGGGTGAGTGGGTGGGTGAGTGAGAGGGTGAGTGAGTGAGTGAGTGGGTGGGTGGGTGAGTGAGTGAGTGGGTGGGTGAGTGGGTGAGTGGGTGGGTGAGTGAGAGGGTGAGTGAGTGAGTGAGTGGGTGGGTGGGTGAGTGGGTGAGTGGGTGGGTGAGTGGGTGAGTGGGTGGGTGAGTGGGTGAGTGAGTGGGTGGGTGGGTGAGTGGGTGAGTGAGAGGGTGAGTGGGTGAGTGAGTGAGTGAGTGAGTGGGTGATTGAGTGAGTGAGTGACTGACTGAGTGAGTGACTGAGTGACTGAATGAGTGGGTGAGTGGGTGAGTGGGTGAGTGGGTGAGTGAGTGAGTGGGTGAGTGAGTGGGTGGGTGAGTGGGTGAGTGGGTGAGTGAGTGAGTGGGTGAGTGGGTGGGTGAGTGGGTGAGTGGGTGAGTGAGTGAGTGGGTGAGTGGGTGGGTGAGTGGGTGAGTGGGTGAGTGGGTGGGTGAGTGGGTGAGTGAGTGGGTGGGTGAGTGGGTGAGTGGGTGAGTGGGTGGGTGAGTGGGTGAGTGGGTGAGTAGGTGAGTGAGTGAGTGGGTGAGTGGGTGGGTGAGTGGGTGGGTGAGTGGGTGGGTGAGTGGGTGAGTGGGTGAGTGGGTGGGTGAGTGGGTGGGTGAGTGGGTGAGTGGGTGGGTGAGTGAGTCGGTGAGTGGGTGAGTGGGTGAGTGAGTGAGTGGGTGAGTGGGTGGGTGAGTGAGTGGGTGAGTGAGTGAGTGGGTGAGTGGGTGGGTGAGTGGGTGGGTGAGTGGGTGAGTGGGTGAGTGAGTGGGTGGGTGAGTGGGTGAGTGGGTGGGTGAGTGAGTCGGTGAGTGGGTGAGTGGGTGGGTGAGTGGGTGAGTGGGTGAGTGGGTGAGTGAGTGGGTGAGTGGGTGGGTGAGTGGGTGGGTGAGTGGGTGAGTGGGTGGGTGAGTGGGTGGGTGAGTGGGTGGGTGAGTGGGTGAGTGGGTGAGTGGGTGAGTGGGTGGGTGAGTGGGTGGGTGAGTGGGTGAGTGGGTGAGTGGGTGGGTGAGTGGGTGGGTGAGTGGGTGAGTGGGTGGGTGAGTGAGTCGGTGAGTGGGTGAGTGGGTGGGTGAGTGGGTGAGTGGGTGAGTGAGTGGGTGAGTGGGTGGGTGAGTGAGTGGGTGAGTGAGTGAGTGGGTGAGTGGGTGGGTGAGTGGGTGGGTGAGTGGGTGAGTGGGTGAGTGAGTGGGTGGGTGAGTGGGTGAGTGGGTAGGTGAGTGAGTCGGTGAGTGGGTGGGTGAGTGGGTGAGTGGGTGAGTGAGTGGGTGAGTGGGTGGGTGAGTGGGTGGGTGAGTGGGTGAGTGGGTGAGTGGGTGGGTGAGTGAGTGGGTGAGTGGGTGAGTGGGTGGGTGAGTGGGTGGGTGAGTGGGTGAGTGGGTGGGTGAGTCAGTGGGTGGGTGAGTGAGTGGGTGGGTGGGTGAGTGGGTGGGTGAGTGGGTGGGTGAGTGGGTAGGTGAGTGGGTGGGTGAGTGAGTGGGTGAGTGGGTGAGTGGGTGGGTGAGTGGGTGAGTGGGTGGGTGAGTGGGTGAGTGGGTGAGTGGGTGGGTGAGTGGGTGGGTGGGTGAGTGGGTGGGTGAGTGGGTGGGTGAGTGGGTGGGTGAGTGGGTGGGTGAGTGGGTGAGTGAGTGGGTGGGTGGGTGAGTGGGTGAGTGGGTGGGTGAGTGAGTCGGTGAGTGGGTGAGTGGGTGGGTGAGTGGGTGAGTGGGTGAGTGGGTGGGTGAGTGGGTGGGTGAGTGGGTGAGTGGGTGAGTGGGTGGGTGAGTGGGTGGGTGAGTGGGTGAGTGGGTGGGTGAGTGGGTGGGTGAGTGGGTGAGTGAGTGGGTGAGTGGGTGAGTTAGTGAGTGGGTGAGTGGGTGAGTGGGTGAGTGGGTGGGTGAGTGAGTGGGTGGGTGAGTGGGTGAGTGGGTGAGTGGGTGAGTGAGTGAGTGGGTGAGTGGGTGGGTGAGTGGGTGAGTGGGTGAGTGGGTGAGTGGGTGGGTGAGTGGGTGAGTGAGTGAGTGGGTGGGTGGGTGAGTGGGTGACTGACTGAGTGACTGAGTGGGTGACTGAGTGGGTGAGTGAGTGGGTGAGTGGGTGGGTGAGTGGGTGAGTGGGTGAGTGAGTGGGTGAGTGGGTGGGTGAGTGAGTGAGTGAGTGGGTGAGTGAGTGAGTGAGTGGGTGAGTGAGTGAGTGGGTGGGTGAGTGGGTGAGTGAGTGGGTGGGTGAGTGGGTGAGTGGGTGGGTGAGTGAGTTGGTGAGTGGGTGAGTGGGTGGGTGAGTGGGTGAGTGGGTGAGTGAGTGGGTGAGTGGGTGGGTGAGTGGGTGGGTGAGTGGGTGAGTGGGTGAGTGGGTGGGTGAGTGGGTGAGTGGGTGGGTGAGTGAGTGGGTGGGTGGGTGAGTGGGTGGGTGAGTGGGTGGGTGAGTGGGTAGGTGAGTGGGTGGGTGAGTGAGTGGGTGAGTGGGTGAGTGGGTGGGTGAGTGGGTGAGTGAGTGGGTGGGTGAGTGGGTGAGTGGGTGGGTGAGTGGGTGGGTGAGTGGGTGGGTGGGTGAGTGGGTGGGTGAGTGGGTGGGTGAGTGGGTGGGTGAGTGGGTGAGTGAGTGGGTGGGTGGGTGAGTGGGTGAGTGGGTGGGTGAGTGAGTCGGTGAGTGGGTGAGTGGGTGGGTGAGTGGGTGAGTGGGTGAGTGGGTGGGTGAGTGGGTGGGTGAGTGGGTGAGTGGGTGAGTGGGTGGGTGAGTGGGTGGGTGAGTGGGTGAGTGGGTGAGTGGGTGGGTGAGTGGGTGGGTGAGTGGGTGAGTGAGTGAGTTAGTGAGTGGGTGAGTGGGTGAGTGGGTGAGTGGGTGGGTGAGTGAGTGGGTGGGTGAGTGGGTGAGTGGGTGAGTGGGTGAGTGAGTGAGTGGGTGAGTGGGTGGGTGAGTGGGTGAGTGGGTGAGTGAGTGAGTGGGTGAGTGGGTGGGTGAGTGGGTGAGTGAGTGAGTGGGTGGGTGGGTGAGTGGGTGACTGACTGAGTGACTGAGTGGGTGACTGAGTGGGTGAGTGAGTGGGTGAGTGGGTGAGTGGGTGGGTGAGTGGGTGGGTGAGTGGGTGGGTGGGTGAGTGGGTGGGTGAGTGGGTGAGTGGGTGGGTGAGTGGGTGAGTGAGTGGGTGAGTGGGTGGGTGAGTGGGTGAGTGAGTGGGTGAGTGGGTGAGTGAGTGGGTGGGTGAGTGAGTGGGTGAGTGACTGAGCGAGTGACTGAGCGAGTGACTGATTGAGTGAGTGACTGAGTGAGTGACTGACCGACTGAGTGAGTGAGCGAGTGGGTTAGTGACTGACTGACTGACTGAGTGAGTGACTGACTGAGTGATTGACTGACTGAGTGACTGACTGAGTGACTGAGTGACTGACTGAGTGAGTGACTGACTGAGTGACTGAGTGACTGAGTGACTGACTGAGTGACTGAGTTACTGAGTAACTGACTGACTGAGTGACTGACTTAGTGACTGACTGAGTGACTGACTGAGTGACTGAGTGACTGACTGAGTGACTGAGTGACTGAGTGAGTGACTGACTGAGTGACTGACTGAGTGACTGACTGAGTGACCGAGTGACTGACTGAGTGACCGAGTGACTGACTGACTGACTAACTGACTGACTGAGTGACCGAGTGACTGACTGACTGAGTGACTGACTGAGTGATTGACTGAGTGACTGACTGAGTGACTGACTGAGTGACTGACTGAGTGAGTGACTGACTGAGTGACTGAGTGACTGACTGAGTGACTGAGTTACTGAGTAACTGACTGACTGAGTGACTGACTTAGTGACTGACTGAGTGACTGACTGAGTGACTGAGTGACTGACTGAGTGACTGACTGATTGACTGAGTGAGTGACTGACTGAGTGACTGACTGAGTGACTGACTGAGTGACCGAGTGACTGACTGAGTGACCGAGTGACTGAGTGACTGACTAACTGACTGACTGAGTGACCGAGTGACTGACTGACTGACTGAGTGACTGACTGAGTGAGTGACTGAGTGACTGACTGAGTGACTGACTGACTAACTGACTGACTGAGTGACCGAGTGACTGACTGACTGACTGAGTGACTGACTGAGTGACTGACCGACTGACTGACTGAGTGACTGAGTGACTGACTGACTGAGTGACTGACTGAGTGACTGACTGAGTGACCGAGTGACTGACTGACTGAGTGACTGAGTGACTAACTGAGTGACTGACTGACTGAGTGACTGACTCACCTTGCGTATTCCCGTGGGTACGGTGAAGAGAACCACGTACGGATTTCAAACTTGCCGAGGACGATGGCCGACGGATATCGTGGTGATGCGGTGACGTCGCCACAACCACCACCACCGCCACAACCACCACCACCGCCACAACCACCACCACAACCACCACCACAACCACCACCACCAACAGCAGCGGCGTTGGCGAGAGAATCAAACTCCTCTTCCTGCGAAACCCTCTGCGGAAAGAGAGAGAGGCGGTGATGGTGGTGATGGTGATGATGATGGTGGTGATGGTGGTGGTGATGGTGGTGGTGGTGATGGTGGTGGTGGTGATGGTGGTGATGGTGGTGGTGATGGCGGTGATGGTGGTGATGGTGGTGGTGATGGTGGTGATGGTGGTGATGGTGGTGATGGTGGTGGTGATGGTGGTGATGGTGGTGATGGTGGTGGTAGTGATGGTGGTGGTGATGGTGGTGGTGGTGATGGTGGTGATGGTGGTGATGGTGGTGAATGGTGGTGATGGTGGTGAATGGTGGTGATGGTGGTGATGGTGGTAATGGTGATGATGGTTATGGTGGTGATGGTGGTGATGGTGGTGATGGTGGTGATGGTGGTTATGGTGGTGATGGTGGTAATGGTGATGATGGTTATGGTGGTGATGGTGGTGATGGTGGTGATGGTGGTGGTGATGGCGGTGGTGGTGATGGCGGTGGTGGTGATGGTGGTGATGGTGGTGATGGTGGTGGTGATGGTGCTGATGGTGGTGGTGATGGTGGTGATGGTAATGATGGTGGTGGTGATGGTAGTGATGGTGGTGGTGATGGTGGTGATGGTGGTGATGGTGGTGATGGTGGTGGTGATGGTGGTGATGGTGGTGGTGATGGTGGTGATGGTGGTGATGGCGGTGGTGATGGTGGTGATGGTGGTGGTGATGGTGGTGATGGTGGTGATGGTGATGGTGGTGATGGTGGTGGTGATGGTGGTGATGGTGGTGATGGTGGTGATGGCGGTGGTGATGGCGGTGATGGTGGTGGTGATGGTGGTGGTGATGGTGGTGATTGATGGTGGTGGTGGTGATGGTGGTGATGGTGGTGGTGATGATGGTTGTGGTGATGGTGGTGATGGTGGTAATGGTGATGATGATGGTGGTGATGATGATGGTGGTGATGGTGGTGAAGGTGGTGGTGATGATGTTGATGGTTATGATGATGTTGTGATGATGGTAGTGATGGTGGTAGTGATGATGGTGATGACGATGGTGATGATGGTAGTGATGATGGTGATGATGTTGTGATGATGGTAGTGATGGTGGTAGTGATGATGATGTTAGTGATGATGACGATGGTGATGATGGTGGTGGTGATGATGGTGGTGATGATGGTAGTGATGACGATGGTGGTGATGATGATGATGGTGATGACGATGGTAGTGATGATGACGATGATGATGATGATGGTGACGGTTGCCGTGGCTACCTCCATGGCGATGCGTGCGGCGCTCTGGAAGAGCTCCACATCATCGTCCGTCACTCCTCCACGCAGATCACCATCATCACCATC
Organism: Lampetra fluviatilis; assembly: GCF_964198595.1. Lineage (NCBI taxonomy): Eukaryota > Metazoa > Chordata > Hyperoartia > Petromyzontiformes > Petromyzontidae > Lampetra > Lampetra fluviatilis. The sequence goes on from NW_027620929.1 coordinate 23,926, forward strand.
ACCACCATCACCACCATCACCACCATCACCACCGTCACCATCGTCACCATCGTGATGATCATCATCGCCATCCTCCTCCTCAACCAGAGAGCAACCACCTGTACCATCACCATCACCACAACATCAACATCAACCACCATCACCACAACATCAACCACCATCATCACAACATCAACATCAACATCAACCACCACAACATCACCACAACATCAACCACCATCACCATCACCACCATCACCACAACATCAACATCAACCACCATCACCACAACATCAACATCAACCACCATCACCACAACATCAACCACCATCACCATCACCACAACATCAACCACCATCACCACCATCACCACAACATCAACATCAACCACCATCACCACAACATCAACCACCATCACCACAACATCAACCACCATCACCATCACCACAACATCAACCACCATCACCACAACATCAACATCAACCACCATCACCACAACATCAACATCAACCACCATCACCACAACATCAACCACCATCACCACAACATCAACATCAACCACCATCACCACAACATCAACCACCATCACCACAACATCAACATCAACCACCATCACCACAACATCAACATCACCATCACCACAACATCAACCACCATCACCACAACATCAACATCAACCACCATCACCACAACATCAACATCAACCACCATCACCATCACCACCACCACAACATCAACCACCATCACCACAACATCAACCACCATCACCATCACCACAACATCAACTTCAACCACCATCACCACAACATCAACCACCATCACCATCACCACCACCACAACATCAACCACCATCACCACAACATCAACATCACCATCACCACAACATCAACCACCATCACCACAACATCAACCACCATCACAACAACATCAACCACCATCATCACAACATCAACCACCATCACCACAACATCAACCACCATCACCACCACCACAACATCAACCACCATCACCACAACATCAACATCAACCACCATCACCACAACATCAACATCACCATCACCACAACATCAACCACCATCACCACAACATCAACATCAACCACCATCACCACAACATCAACCACCATCACCACAACATCAACATCAACCACCATCACCACAACATCAACCACCATCATCATCACAACATCAACATCAACCACCATCACCACCACAACATCAACATCAACCACCATCACCACAACATCAACATCAACCACCATCACCACAACATCAACCACCATCATCATCACAACATCAACATCAACCACCATCACCACAACATCAACCACCATCACCACAACATCAACATCAACCACCATCACCACAACATCAACATCAACCACCATCACCATCACCACCACCACAACATCAACCACCATCACCACAACATCAACCACCATCACCATCACCACAACATCAACTTCAACCACCATCACCACAACATCAACCACCATCACCACCACCACAACATCAACCACCATCACCACAACATCAACATCACCATCACCACAACATCAACCACCATCACCACAACATCAACCACCATCACCACAACATCAACATCAACCACCATCATCACAACATCAACCACCATCACCATCACCACCACCACAACATCAACCACCATCACCACAACATCAACCACCATCACCACAACATCAACATCACCATCACCACAACATCAACCACCATCACCACAACATCAACATCAACCACCATCACCACAACATCAACCACCATCACCACAACATCAACATCAACCACCATCACCACAACATCAACCACCATCATCATCACAACATCAACATCAACCACCATCACCACCACAACATCAACATCAACCACCATCACCACAACATCAACCACCATCACCACAACATAAACCACCATCATCATCACAACATCAACCACCATCATCACAACATCAACATCAACCACCATCACCACAACATCAACATCAACCACCATCACCACAACATCAACATCAACCACCATCACCACAACATCAACCACATCACCACAACATCAACATCAACCACCATCACCACAACATCAACATCAACCACCATCACCACAACATCAACATCAACCACCATCACCACAACATCAACATCAACCACCATCACCACAACATCAACCACCATCACCACAACATCAACCACCACCATCACCACAACATCAACCACCATCATCACAACATCAACATCAACCACCATCACCACAACATCAACATCAACCACCATCATCACAACATCAACATCAACCACCATCACCACAACATCAACCACCATCACCACAACATCAACATCAACCACCATCACCACAACATCAACATCAACCACCATCACCACAACATCAACATCAACATCAACCACCATCACCACAACATCAACCACCATCACCACAACATCAACATCAACCACCATCACCACAACATCAACCACCATCACCACAACATCAACATCAACATCAACCACCATCACCACAACATCAACATCAACCACCATCACCATCACCACAACATCAACCACCATCACCACAACATCAACATCAACCACCATCATCACCACAACATCAACCACCATCATCACCACAACATCAACCACCATCACCACAACATCAACATCAACCACCATCATCACAACATCAACCACCATCACCACAACATCAACATCAACCACCATCACCACAACATCAACATCAACCACCATCACCACAACATCAACATCAACCACCATCACCACAACATCAACCACCATCACCACAACATCAACATCAACCACCATCATCACAACATCAACCACCATCACCACAACATCAACATCAACCACCATCACCACAACATCAACATCAACCACCATCACCACAACATCAACATCAACCACCATCACCACAACATCAACCACCATCACCACAACATCAACCACCATCACCACAACATCAACATCAACCACCATCACCACAACATCAACATCAACCACCATCACCACAACATCAACATCAACCACCATCACCACATCAACATCAACCACCATCATCACAACATCAACATCAACCACCATCACCACAACATCAACCACCATCACCACAACATCAACCACCATCATCACAACATCAACATCAACCACCATCACCACATCAACATCAACCACCATCACCACAACATCAACATCAACCACCATCATCACAACATCAACATCAACCACCATCATCACAACATCAACATCAACCACCATCACCACAACATCAACATCAACCACCATCACCACAACATCAACATCAACCACCATCACCACAACATCAACCACCATCACCACAACATCAACATCAACCACCATCACCACAACATCAACCACCATCACCACAACATCAACATCAACCACCATCACCACAACATCAACATCAACCACCATCACCACAACATCAACATCAACCACCATCACCACAACATCAACATCAACCACCATCATCACAACATCAACATCAACCACCATCACCACAACATCAACCACCATCACCACAACATCAACCACCATCACCACAACATCAACATCAACCACCATCATCACAACATCAACCACCATCACCACATCAACATCAACCACCATCACCACAACATCAACATCAACCACCATCATCACAACATCAACATCAACCACCATCACCACAACATCAACATCAACCACCATCACCACAACATCAACATCAACCACCATCACCACAACATCAACCACCATCACCACAACATCAACATCAACCACCATCACCACAACATCAACCACCATCACCACAACATCAACCACCATCACCACAACATCAACATCAACCACCATCACCACAACATCAACATCAACCACCATCACCACAACATCAACATCAACCACCATCATCACAACATCAACATCAACCACCATCACCACAACATCAACCACCATCACCACAACATCAACCACCATCACCACAACATCAACATCAACCACCATCACCACAACATCAACATCAACCACCATCACCACAACATCAACATCAACCACCATCACCACAACATCAACATCAACCACCATCACCACAACATCAACATCAACCACCATCACCACAACATCAACCACCATCATCATCACAACATCAACATCAACCACCATCACCACCACAACATCAACATCAACCACCATCACCACAACATCAACATCAACCACCATCACCACAACATAAACCACCATCATCATCACAACATCAACATCAACCACCATCATCACAACATCAACATCAACCACCATCACCACAACATCAACATCAACCACCATCACCACAACATCAACATCAACCACCATCACCACAACATCAACATCAACCACCATCACCACAACATCAACATCAACCACCATCACCACAACATCAACCACCATCACCACAACATCAACATCAACCACCATCACCACAACATCAACATCAACCACCATCATCACAACATCAACATCAACCACCATCACTACAACATCAACATCAACCACCATCACCACAACATCAACATCAACCACCATCACCATCACCACAACATCAACCACCATCACCACAACATCAACATCAACCACCATCACCACAACATCAACCACCATCATCACCACAACATCAACCACCATCACCACAACATCAACATCAACCACCATCATCACAACATCAACCACCATCACCACAACATCAACATCAACCACCATCACCACAACATCAACATCAACCACCATCACCACAACATCAACATCAACCACCATCACCACAACATCAACCACCATCACCACAACATCAACCACCATCACCACAACATCAACATCAACCACCATCACCACAACATCAACATCAACCACCATCACCACAACATCAACATCAACCACCATCATCACAACATCAACCACCATCACCACAACATCAACATCAACCACCATCACCACAACATCAACCACCATCATCACAACATCAACATCAACCACCATCACCACAACATCAACATCAACCACCATCACCACAACATCAACCACCATCACCACAACATCAACCACCATCACCACAACATCAACATCAACCACCATCACCACAACATCAACATCAACATCAACCACCATCACCACAACATCAACCACCATCACCACAACATCAACATCAACCACCATCACCACAACATCAACATCAACCACCATCACCACAACATCAACATCAACCACCATCACCACAACATCAACATCAACCACCATCACCATAACATCAACATCAACCACCATCATCACAACATCAACATCAACCACCATCATCACAACATCAACATCAACCACCATCACCACAACATCAACATCAACCACCATCACCACAACATCAACCACCATCATCACAACATCAACCACCATCATCACCACAACATCAACATCAACCACCATCACCACAACATCAACCACCATCATCACCACAACATCAACATCAACCACCATCATCACAACATCAACATCAACCACCATCACCACAACATCAACATCAACCACCATCACCACAACATCAACCACCATCACCACAACATCAACCACCATCATCACAACATCAACATCAACCACCATCACCACAACATCAACATCAACCACCATCACCACAACATCAACCACCATCACCACAACATCAACCACCATCACCACAACATCAACATCAACCACCATCACCATCACCACAACATCAACATCAACCACCATCACCACAACATCATCATCAACCACCATCACCACAACATCAACATCAACCACCATCACCACAACATCAACTTCAACCACCATCACCACAACATCAACATCAACCACCATCACCACAACATCAACATCAACCACCATCACCACAACATCAACATCAACCACCATCACCACAACATCAACCACCATCACCACAACATCAACTTCAACCACCATCACCACAACATCAACCACCATTACCACCAACACTGCCACGACCACCATCACATCAACCACCACTACCACGCTGTGTGTCTGTGTGTGTCCGTGTCTGTGTGTGTCCGTGTCTGTGTGTGTGTGTCTCTGTGTGTCTGTGTGTGTGTGTCTGTGTGTGTGTCTGTGTGTGTCTGTGTGTATGTGTCTGTCTGTGTGTGTCTGTGTGTCTCTGAGTGTGTGTGTCTGTGTGTGTCTGTGTGTATGTGTCTGTCTGTGTGTGTCTGTGTGTCCGTGTCTGTGTGTGTGTGTCTCTGTGTGTGTCTGTGTGTGTCCGTGTCTGTGTGTGTCTGTGTGTGTGTGTCTCTGTGTGTGTCTGTGTGTATGTGTATGTCTGTGTGTGTCTGTGTGTCCGTGTCTGTGTGTGTGTCTGTGTGTATGTGTCTGTCTGTGTCTGTGTGTCCGTGTCTGTGTGTCTCTGTGTCCGTGTCTGTGTGTGTGTCCGTGTCTGTGTGTGTGTGTCTCTGTGTGTGTCTGTGTGTATGTGTCTGTCTGTGTGTGTCTGTGTGTCCGTGTCTGTGTCCGTGTCTGTGTGTGTGTCTGTATGTGTCTGTGTGTATGTGTCTGTCTGTGTGTGTCTGTGTCTGTGTGTATGTGTCTGTCTGTGTGTGTCTGTGTGTCCGTGTCTGTGTGTCTCTGTGTCCGTGTCTGTGTGTGTGTCTGTGTCTGTCTGTCTGTGTGTCTGTGTGTCCGTGTCTGTGTGTCTCTGTGTCCGTGTGTGTGTGTGTCCGTGTGTGTGTCCGTGTGTATGTGTCTGTCTGTGTGTGTCTCTCTGTGTCTCTGTGTCTCTCTGCGTGTCTCTGTGTGTCTCTGTGTGTGTCTCTGCGCGTGAGTCTCCGTCACCGTGCGAGCGATTCCGCCCCGCAGGACGCCGATTCGGCGACGGCGCTTTGCCGATGTTGTTGTTGTTGTTGACGACCCCGACTTTGTTGTTGTTGTTGTTGACGACGGCTGGCCGATGTCCAAGCCTCTTCTTCCGACCCCCGCCGGGCTGAGCGGGGCAACGTAGAGAAGCCGCCGACGACGACGACGACGACGACGTCGACGACGACGACGACGATGACGACGATGACGACGACGACGACGAGGAGGTGGAGGAGGTGGTGGAGGTGGTGGACGAGTGGTGGAGGTGGTGGTGGAGGTGGTGGTGGTGGAGGTGGTGGCCGTGGTGGTGGTGGTGGTGGTGGTGGCTTCGTCGGCCGGGTGACGGAGTGAAGAATTTGGACAGGCCGTCGATAAGTCCTTTGGGGCGGGCCTGGGGCACAACAACAACATCAACAACATCATCAACAACAACAACTGTCATCACAACAACATCAACAACTACTGTCACAACAACAACAACTGTCATCACAACTACAACCACTACTGTCATCACAACAACAACATCAACAACATCAACAACAATAACAACAACATCAACAACATCAACAACAATAACAATATCAACAACATCAACAACATCAACAACTGTCATCACAACAACATCAACAACTACTGTCACAACAACAACAACTGTCATCACAACAACATCAACAACTACTGTCACAACAACAACAACTGTCATCACAACTACAACCACTACTGTCATCACAACAACAACATCAACAACATCAACAACAATAACAACAACATCAACAACATCAACAACAATAACAATATCAACAACATCAACAACATCAACAACTGTCATCACAACAACATCAACAACTACTGTCACAACAACAACAACTGTCATCACAACAACATCAACAACTACTGTCACAACAACAACAACTGTCATCACAACAACATCAACAACTACTGTCATCACAACAATCACAACAACAACAACCACTGTCATCACAACAACATCAACAACTACTGTCACAACAACAACATCAACATCAACAACAATAACAACAACATCAACATCATCAACAACATCAACAACATCAACAACTGTCATCACAACAACAACTACTGTCACAACAACAACATCAACAACATCATCAACAACATCAACAACATCAACAACTGTCATCACAACAACAACTACTGTCATCACAACAACATCAACAACTACTGTCACAACAACAACATCAACAACAACATCATCAACAACATCAACAACATCAACAACTGTCATCACAACAAGATCTACTGTCATCACAACAACATCAACAACTACTGTCACAACAACAACATCAACAACAATAACAACTGTCATCACAACAACAACCACCACTGTCTTAACCACAAGTGGTGATGGTGGTGATGGTGGTGGTGGTGATGGTGGTGATGGTGATGATGATGGTGGTGGTGATGATGATGGTGGTGGTGATGGTGGTGATGGTGGTGGTGATGGTGGTGATGGTGATGATGATGGTGGTGGTGATGATGATGGTGGTGGTGATGGTGGTGGTGATGGTGTTAGTGGTGGTGGTGGTGGTGGTGATGGTGGTGATGGTGGTGATGATGGTGGTGGTGGTCGTGATGGTGATGGTGTTAGTGGTGGTGGTGGTGATGGTGGTGATGGTGGTGATGGTGGTGATGGTGGTGATGGTGATGATGGTGGTGATGGTGGTGATGGTGATGATG
>NW_027620929.1:37500-65000 GCF_964198595.1 Lampetra fluviatilis
TGGGTGAGTGGGTGGGTGGGTGAGTGGGTGAGTGGGTGAGTGAGTGAGTGGGTGAGTGGGTGAGTGAGTGGGTGAGTGAGTGGGTGGGTGAGTGGGTGGGTGGGTGAGTGGGTGAGTGGGTGAGTGGGTGGGTGAGTGGGTGAGTGGGTGGGTGAGTGGGTGAGTGGGTGAGTGGGTGGGTGGGTGAGTGGGTGGGTGAGTGGGTGAGTGGGTGGGTGAGTGGGTGAGTGGGTGAGTGGGTGGGTGAGTGGGTGAGTGGGTGGGTGAGTGGGTGAGTGGGTGAGTGGGTGGGTGGGTGGGTGAGTGAGTGAGTGGGTGAGTGACTGAGAGGGTGAGTGGGTGAGTGAGTGGGTGGGTGAGTGGGTGGGTGGGTGAGTGGGTGAGTGGGTGAGTGGGTGGGTGAGTGGGTGGGTGAGTGGGTGAGTGGGTGGGTGAGTGGGTGAGTGGGTGAGTGGGTGGGTGGGTGAGTGGGTGGGTGAGTGGGTGAGTGGGTGGGTGAGTGGGTGAGTGGGTGAGTGGGTGGGTGAGTGGGTGAGTGGGTGGGTGAGTGGGTGAGTGGGTGGGTGGGTGGGTGAGTGAGTGAGTGGGTGAGGTCTGAGAGGGTGAGTGGGTGAGTGAGTGGGTGGGTGAGTGGGTGGGTGAGTGGGTGAGTGGGTGAGTGGGTGGGTGAGTGGGTGAGTGGGTGGGTGAGTGGGTGAGTGGGTGAGTGGGTGGGTGAGTGGGTGAGTGGGTGGGTGAGTGGGTGAGTGGGTGAGTGGGTGGGTGAGTGGGTGGGTGAGTGGGTGAGTGGGTGAGTGAGTGGGTGGGTGGGTGAGTGGGTGGGTGAGTGACTGAGAGGGTGAGTGGGTGAGTGAGTGGGTGGGTGAGTGGGTGGGTGAGTGGGTGAGTGGGTGGGTGAGTGGGTGAGTGGGTGGGTGAGTGAGTGGGTGAGTGGGTGGGTGAGTGAGTGGGTGGGTGAGTGGGTGGGTGGGTGAGTGGGTGGGTGGGTGGGTGAGTGGGTGGGTGGGTGGGTGGGTGGGTGAGTGGGTGAGTGAGTGGGTGGGTGAGTGGGTGAGTGAGTGGGTGGGTGAGTGGGTGAGTGAGTGGGTGGGTGAGTGAGTGGGTGGGTGAGTGAGTGGGTGGGTGAGTGGGTGGGTGGGTGAGTGGGTGGGTGGGTGGGTGAGTGAGTGAGTGAGTGGGTGAGTGAGTGGGTGGGAGGGTGAGTGAGTGAGTGGGTGAGTGGGTGGGTGAGTGGGTGGGTGAGTGGGTGGGTGAGTGGGTGAGTGAGTGGGTGGGTGAGTGAGTGAGTGGGTGAGTCCTCACCCTTCGGCATGCGGAGGATTGGCGGCTGACAACATTGCATGTGAAACCCTCGGTCACAGGAGTCACAGAACAGCATGTTCTCCTGTAACCATAGCAACCGGGGAACACGGTTACCACGGCAACCGCAGACATTCACCATGGCAACCACTCACCGCCATTGCCTCATCGCTCACCACAGCCATCAACATAGCAACGAAGGGTAACCATAGCAACCCAGTGTCTCCCCGTGTCTCCCCGTGTCTCCCCGTGTCTCCCCGCGTCTCCCCGCGTCTCCCAGTGTCTCCCAGTGTCTCCCCGTGTCTCCCAGTGTCTCCCAGTGTCTCCCCGTGTCTCCCAGTGTCTCCCCGCGTCTCCCAGTGTCCCCCAGTGTCTCCCAGTGTCCCCCAGTGCCTCCCAGTGTCTCCCAGTGTCTCCCAGTGTCTCCCAGTGTCTCCCAGTGTCTCCCAGTGTCCCCCAGTGCCTCCCAGTGTCTCCCAGTGTCTCCCAGTGTCTCCCAGTGTCTCCCAGTGTCTCCCCGTGTCTCCCAGTGTCTCCCCGCGTCTCCCAGTGTCTCCCAGTGTCCCCCAGTGTCTCCCAGTGTCCCCCAGTGCCTCCCAGTGTCTCCCAGTGTCTCCCAGTGTCTCCCAGTGTCCCCCAGTGTCTCCCAGTGTCCCCCAGTGCCTCCCAGTGTCTCCCAGTGTCCCCCAGTGTCTCCCCGTGTCTCCCCGCGTCTCCCCGCGTCTCCCAGTGTCTCCCAGTGTCTCCCCGTGTCTCCCAGTGTCTCCCAGTGTCTCCCCGTGTCTCCCAGTGTCTCCCCGCGTCTCCCAGTGTCTCCCAGTGTCCCCCAGTGTCTCCCAGTGCCTCCCAGTGCCCCCCAGTGTCCCCCAGTGCCTCCCAGTGCCTCCCAGTGTCCCCCAGTGCCTCCCAGTGTCTCCCAGTGCCTCCCAGTGCCTCCCCGTGTCTCCCAGTGTCTCCCCGCGTCTCCCAGTGTCTCCCAGTGTCCCCCAGTGTCCCCCAGTGCCTCCCAGTGTCTCCCCGTGTCTCCCAGTGTCTCCCCGCGTCTCCCAGTGTCTCCCAGTGTCCCCCAGTGTCTCCCAGTGCCTCCCAGTGTCTCCCAGTGCCTCCCAGTGTCCCCCAGTGTCCCCCAGTGCCTCCCAGTGCCTCCCAGTGTCCCCCAGTGCCTCCCAGTGCCTCCCAGTGCCTCCCAGTGTCCCCCAGTGCCTCCCAGTGCCTCCCAGTGCCCCCCAGTGTCTCCCAGTGCCTCCCAGTGCCCCCCAGTGTCTCCCAGTGCCTCCCAGTGCCTCCCAGTGTCTCCCAGTGTCCCCCAGTGTCTCCCAGTGCCTCCCAGTGCCCCCCAGTGTCTCCCAGTGCCTCCCAGTGCCCCCCAGTATCTCCCAGTGCCTCCCAGTGCCTCCCAGTGCCTCCCAGTGTCCCCCAGTGCCTCCCAGTGCCTCCCAGTGCCCCCCAGTGCCTCCCAGTGCCTCCCAGTGCCTCCCAGTGTCTCCCAGTGTCCCCCAGTGTCTCCCAGTGCCTCCCAGTGCCCCCCAGTGTCTCCCAGTGCCTCCCAGTGCCCCCCAGTATCTCCCAGTGCCCCCCAGTGTCTCCCAGTGCCTCCCAGTGCCTCCCAGTGCCTCCCAGTGCCTCCCAGTGTCTCCCAGTGCCCCCCAGTGCCTCCCAGTGCCTCCCAGTGTCCCCCAGTGTCTCCCAGTGCCTCCCAGTGCCTCCCAGTGCCTCCCAGTGCCCCCCAGTGCCTCCCAGTGCCTCCCAGTGTCTCCCAGTGCCTCCCAGTGTCCCCCAGTGTCTCCCAGTGTCCCCCAGTGCCTCCCAATGTCTCCCAGTGCCTCCCAGTGTCCCCCAGTGCCTCCCAGTGTCTCCCAGTGCCTCCCAGTGCCCCCCAGTGCCTCCCAGTGCCTCCCAGTGTCTCCCAGTGCCTCCCAGTGCCCCCCAGTGTCTCCCAGTGTCTCCCAGTGCCCCCCAGTGCCTCCCAGTGCCTCCCAGTGTCCCCCAGTGTCTCCCAGTGCCTCCCAGTGTCCCCCAGTGTCTCCCAGTGCCTCCCAGTGTCCCCCAGTGTCTCCCAGTGTCTCCCAGTGCCCCCCAGTGCCTCCCAGTGCCTCCCAGTGTCCCCCAGTGTCTCCCAGTGCCTCCCAGTGCCTCCCAGTGTCCCCCAGTGTCTCCCAGTGCCTCCCAGTGCCTCCCAGTGCCTCCCAGTGTCCCCCAGTGTCTCCCAGTGTCTCCCAGTGCCCCCCAGTGCCTCCCAGTGCCTCCCAGTGTCTCCCAGTGTCTCCCAGTGCCCCCCAGTGCCTCCCAGTGCCTCCCAGTGTCCCCCAGTGTCTCCCAGTGCCTCCCAGTGCCTCCCAGTGCCCCCCAGTGCCTCCCAGTGCCTCCCAGTGTCCCCCAGTGTCTCCCAGTGCCTCCCAGTGTCTCCCAGTGCCCCCCAGTGCCTCCCAGTGCCTCCCAGTGTCCCCCAGTGTCTCCCAGTGTCTCCCAGTGTCTCCCAGTGCCCCCCAGTGCCTCCCAGTGCCTCCCAGTGTCCCCCAGTGCCTCCCAGTGCCCCCCAGTGCCTCCCAGTGCCTCCCAGTGCCCCCCAGTGCCTCCCAGTGCCCCCCAGTGCCTCCCAGTGCCTCCCAGTGCCTCCCAGTGCCTCCCAGTGTCTCCCAGTGCCCCCCAGTGCCTCCCAGTGCCTCCCAGTGTCTCCCAGTGTCTCCCAGTGCCCCCCAGTGCTTCCCAGTGCCTCCCAGTGTCCCCCAGTGTCTCCCAGTGCCTCCCAGTGCCTCCCAGTGCCCCCCAGTGCCTCCCAGTGCCTCCCAGTGTCCCCCAGTGTCTCCCAGTGCCTCCCAGTGTCTCCCAGTGCCCCCCAGTGCCTCCCAGTGCCTCCCAGTGTCCCCCAGTGTCTCCCAGTGTCTCCCAGTGTCTCCCAGTGCCCCCCAGTGCCTCCCAGTGCCTCCCAGTGTCCCCCAGTGCCTCCCAGTGCCCCCCAGTGCCTCCCAGTGCCTCCCAGTGCCCCCCAGTGCCTCCCAGTGCCCCCCAGTGCCTCCCAGTGCCTCCCAGTGCCTCCCAGTGCCTCCCAGTGTCTCCCAGTGCCCCCCAGTGCCTCCCAGTGCCTCCCAGTGTCCCCCAGTGCCCCCCAGTGTCTCCCAGTGCCTCCCAGTGCCTCCCAGTGCCTCCCAGTGTCTCCCAGTGTCTCCCAGTGTCTCCCAGTGCCCCCCAGTGCCTCCCAGTGCCTCCCAGTGCCTCCCAGTGCCTCCCAGTGCCTCCCAGTGCCTCCCAGTGCCTCCCAGTGTCTCCCAGTGCCCCCCAGTGCCCCCCAGTGTCTCCCAGTGCCTCCCAGTGCCTCCCAGTGTCTCCCAGTGTCCCCCAGTGCCCCCCAGTGTCTCCCAGTGCCTCCCAGTGTCCCCCAGTGTCTCCCAGTGTCCCCCAGTGTCTCCCAGTGTCCCCCAGTGCCCCCCAGTGTCTCCCAGTGTCCCCCAGTGCCCCCCAGTGCCTCCCAGTGCCCCCCAGTGCCTCCCAGTGTCCCCCAGTGCCCCCCAGTGTCTCCCAGTGTCCCCCAGTGCCCCCCAGTGCCCCCCAGTGTCCCCCAGTGTCCCCCAGTGTTTCCCAGTGCCTCCAGTGTCCCCCAGTGTCTCCCAGTGCCTCCCAGTGCCTCCCAGTGTCTCCCAGTGTCTCCCAGTGTCCCCCAGTGCCTCCCAGTGCCCCCCAGTGTCCCCCAGTGTCTCCCAGTGCCTCCCAGTGCCTCCCAGTGTCTCCCAGTGTCTCCCAGTGTCCCCCAGTGTCTCCCAGTGCCCCCCAGTGTCCCCCAGAGTCCCCCAGTGTTTCCCAGTGCCTCCCAGTGCCCCCCAGTGTCCCCCAGTGTCTCCCAGTGTCTCCCAGTGTCCCCCAGTGCCTCCCAGTGTCTCCCAGTGTCCCCCAGTGCCTCCCAGTGCCTCCCAGTGTCTCCCAGTGTCCCCCAGTGTTTCCCAGTGCCCCCCAGTGTCTCCCAGTGCCTCCCAGTGTCTCCCAGTGTCTCCCAGTGCCCCCCAGTGTCCCCCAGTGTCTCCCAGTGTCTCCCAGTGCCTCCCAGTGTCTCCCAGTGTCCCCCAGTGCCCCCCAGTGTCCCCCAGTGTCTCCCAGTGTCTCCCAGTGCCTCCCAGTGTCTCCCAGTGCCTCCCAGTGCCCCCCAGTGTCCCCCAGTGTCTCCCAGTGTCTCCCAGTGCCTCCCAGTGTCTCCCAGTGCCTCCCAGTGCCCCCCAGTGTCCCTCAGTGTCTCCCAGTGTCTCCCAGTGCCTCCCAGTGTCTCCCAGTGTCCCCCAGTGCCTCCCAGTGCCTCCCAGTGTCTCCCAGTGCCTCCCAGTGCCCCCCAGTGCCTCCCAGTGCCTCCCAGTGTCTCCCAGTGCCTCCCAGTGCCCCCCAGTGTCTCCCAGTGTCTCCCAGTGCCCCCCAGTGCCTCCCAGTGCCTCCCAGTGTCCCCCAGTGTCTCCCAGTGCCTCCCAGTGTCCCCCAGTGTCTCCCAGTGCCTCCCAGTGTCCCCCAGTGTCTCCCAGTGTCTCCCAGTGCCCCCCAGTGCCTCCCAGTGCCTCCCAGTGTCCCCCAGTGTCTCCCAGTGCCTCCCAGTGCCTCCCAGTGTCCCCCAGTGTCTCCCAGTGCCTCCCAGTGCCTCCCAGTGTCCCCCAGTGTCTCCCAGTGTCCCCCAGTGCCCCCCAGTGCCTCCCAGTGCCTCCCAGTGTCTCCCAGTGTCTCCCAGTGCCCCCCAGTGCCTCCCAGTGCCTCCCAGTGTCCCCCAGTGTCTCCCAGTGCCTCCCAGTGCCTCCCAGTGCCCCCCAGTGCCTCCCAGTGCCTCCCAGTGTCCCCCAGTGTCTCCCAGTGCCTCCCAGTGTCTCCCAGTGCCCCCCAGTGCCTCCCAGTGCCTCCCAGTGTCCCCCAGTGTCTCCCAGTGTCTCCCAGTGTCTCCCAGTGCCCCCCAGTGCCTCCCAGTGCCTCCCAGTGTCCCCCAGTGCCTCCCAGTGCCCCCCAGTGCCTCCCAGTGCCTCCCAGTGCCCCCCAGTGCCTCCCAGTGCCCCCCAGTGCCTCCCAGTGCCTCCCAGTGCCTCCCAGTGCCTCCCAGTGTCTCCCAGTGCCCCCAGTGCCTCCCAGTGCCTCCCAGTGTCTCCCAGTGTCTCCCAGTGCCCCCCAGTGCTTCCCAGTGCCTCCCAGTGTCCCCCAGTGTCTCCCAGTGCCTCCCAGTGCCTCCCAGTGCCCCCCAGTGCCTCCCAGTGCCTCCCAGTGTCCCCCAGTGTCTCCCAGTGCCTCCCAGTGTCTCCCAGTGCCCCCCAGTGCCTCCCAGTGCCTCCCAGTGTCCCCCAGTGTCTCCCAGTGTCTCCCAGTGTCTCCCAGTGCCCCCCAGTGCCTCCCAGTGCCTCCCAGTGTCCCCCAGTGCCTCCCAGTGCCCCCCAGTGCCTCCCAGTGCCTCCCAGTGCCCCCCAGTGCCTCCCAGTGCCCCCCAGTGCCTCCCAGTGCCTCCCAGTGCCTCCCAGTGCCTCCCAGTGTCTCCCAGTGCCCCCCAGTGCCTCCCAGTGCCTCCCAGTGTCCCCCAGTGCCCCCCAGTGTCTCCCAGTGCCTCCCAGTGCCTCCCAGTGCCTCCCAGTGTCTCCCAGTGTCTCCCAGTGTCTCCCAGTGCCCCCCAGTGCCTCCCAGTGCCTCCCAGTGCCTCCCAGTGCCTCCCAGTGCCTCCCAGTGCCTCCCAGTGTCTCCCAGTGCCCCCCAGTGCCCCCCAGTGTCTCCCAGTGCCTCCCAGTGCCTCCCAGTGTCTCCCAGTGTCCCCCAGTGCCCCCCAGTGTCTCCCAGTGCCTCCCAGTGTCCCCCAGTGTCTCCCAGTGTCCCCCAGTGTCTCCCAGTGTCCCCCAGTGCCCCCCAGTGTCTCCCAGTGTCCCCCAGTGCCCCCCAGTGCCTCCCAGTGCCCCCCAGTGCCTCCCAGTGTCCCCCAGTGCCCCCCAGTGTCTCCCAGTGTCCCCCAGTGCCCCCCAGTGCCCCCCAGTGTCCCCCAGTGTCCCCCAGTGTTTCCCAGTGCCTCCAGTGTCCCCCAGTGTCTCCCAGTGCCTCCCAGTGCCTCCCAGTGTCTCCCAGTGTCTCCCAGTGTCCCCCAGTGCCTCCCAGTGCCCCCCAGTGTCCCCCAGTGTCTCCCAGTGCCTCCCAGTGCCTCCCAGTGTCTCCCAGTGTCTCCCAGTGTCCCCCAGTGTCTCCCAGTGCCCCCCAGTGTCCCCCAGAGTCCCCCAGTGTTTCCCAGTGCCTCCCAGTGCCCCCCAGTGTCCCCCAGTGTCTCCCAGTGTCTCCCAGTGTCCCCCAGTGCCTCCCAGTGTCTCCCAGTGTCCCCCAGTGCCTCCCAGTGCCTCCCAGTGTCTCCCAGTGTCCCCCAGTGTTTCCCAGTGCCCCCCAGTGTCTCCCAGTGCCTCCCAGTGTCTCCCAGTGTCTCCCAGTGCCCCCCAGTGTCCCCCAGTGTCTCCCAGTGTCTCCCAGTGCCTCCCAGTGTCTCCCAGTGTCCCCCAGTGCCCCCCAGTGTCCCCCAGTGTCTCCCAGTGTCTCCCAGTGCCTCCCAGTGTCTCCCAGTGCCTCCCAGTGCCACCCAGTGTCCCCCAGTGTCTCCCAGTGTCTCCCAGTGCCTCCCAGTGTCTCCCAGTGCCTCCCAGTGCCCCCCAGTGTCCCTCAGTGTCTCCCAGTGTCTCCCAGTGCCTCCCAGTGTCTCCCAGTGTCCCCCAGTGCCTCCCAGTGCCTCCCAGTGTCTCCCAGTGCCTCCCAGTGTCTCCCAGTGTCCCCCAGTGCCTCCCAGTGCCTCCCAGTGTCCCCCAGTGCCTCCCAGTGTCTCCCAGTGCCTCCCAGTGCCTCCCAGTGTCCCCCAGTGCCTCCCAGTGCCTCCCAGTGTCCCCCAGTGCCTCCCAGTGCCTCCCAGTGTCTCCCAGTGTCCCCCAGTGCCTCCCAGTGCCTCCCAGTGTCCCCCAGTGCCTCCCAGTGTCCCCCAGTGCCTCCCAGTGCCTCCCAGTGTCTCCCAGTGCCCCCCAGTGCCTCCCAGTGCCTCCCAGTGCCTCCCAGTGCCTCCCAGTGCCTCCCAGTGCCTCCCAGTGCCTCCCAGTGTCTCCCAGTGCCCCCCAGTGCCTCCCAGTGCCCCCCAGTGCCTCCCAGTGTCTCCCAGTGCCTCCCAGTGTCCCCCAGTGCCTCCCAGTGCCTCCCAGTGCCTCCCAGTGCCTCCCAGTGTCCCCCAGTGCCTCCCAGTGTCTCCCAGTGTCTCCCAGTGTCTCCCAGTGCCTCCCAGTGTCTCCCAGTGTCTCCCAGTGTCTCCCAGTGTCTCCCAGTGTCCCCCAGTGCCTCCCAGTGTCCCCCAGTGCCTCCCAGTGTCTCCCAGTGTCTCCCAGTGTCTCCCAGTGTCTCCCAGTGCCTCCCAGTGTCTCCCAGTGTCTCCCAGTGTCTCCCAGTGTCTCCCAGTGCCTCCCAGTGCCTCCCAGTGTCTCCCAGTGTCTCCCAGTGTCTCCCAGTGTCTCCCAGTGCCTCCCAGTGCCTCCCAGTGTCTCCCAGTGCCCCCCAGTGCCTCCCAGTGCCCCCCAGTGTCCCCCAGTGCCCCCCAGTGCCTCCCAGTGTCCCCCAGTGCCCCCCAGTGCCTCCCAGTGCCTCCCAGTGTCTCCCAGTGTCTCCCAGTGTCTCCCAGTGCCTCCCAGTGTCTCCCAGTGTCTCCCAGTGCCTCCCAGTGTCTCCCAGTGCCTCCCAGTGTCTCCCAGTGTCTCCCAGTGTCTCCCAGTGTCTCCCAGTGTCTCCCAGTGCCTCCCAGTGTCTCCCAGTGCCTCCCAGTGCCTCCCAGTGTCTCCCAGTGCCCCCCAGTGCCTCCCAGTGCCTCCCAGTGCCCCCCAGTGCCCCCCAGTGCCTCCCAGTGCCTCCCAGTGTCTCCCAGTGCCTCCCAGTGTCTCCCAGTGTCTCCCAGTGCCTCCCAGTGTCTCCCAGTGTCTCCCAGTGTCTCCCAGTGTCTCCCAGTGCCTCCCAGTGTCTCCCAGTGTCTCCCAGTGCCTCCCAGTGCCTCCCAGTGTCTCCCAGTGTCTCCCAGTGCCTCCCAGTGCCTCCAAGTGCCTCCCAGTGCCCCCCAGTGCCCCCCAGTGCCTCCCAGTGCCTCCCAGTGTCTCCCAGTGTCTCCCAGTGTCCCCCAGTGCCTCCCAGTGTCCCCCAGTGCCTCCCAGTGTCTCCCAGTGTCTCCCAGTGTCTCCCAGTGTCTCCCAGTGTCCCCCAGTGCCTCCCAGTGTCCCCCAGTGCCTCCCAGTGTCTCCCAGTGTCCCCCAGTGCCTCCCAGTGCCCCCCAGTGCCTCCCAGTGTCTCCCAGTGCCTCCCAGTGTCTCCCAGTGTCTCCCAGTGCCTCCCAGTGCCCCCCAGTGCCTCCCAGTGTCTCCCAGTGCCCCCCAGTGCCTCCCAGTGCCTCCCAGTGTCCCCCAGTGTCTCCCAGTGTCTCCCAGTGCCCCCCAGTGCCTCCCAGTGCCTCCCAGTGTCCCCCAGTGCCTCCCAGTGCCCCCCAGTGCCTCCCAGTGCCTCCCAGTGCCCCCCAGTGCCTCCCAGTGCCCCCCAGTGCCTCCCAGTGCCTCCCAGTGCCTCCCAGTGCCTCCCAGTGTCTCCCAGTGCCCCCCAGTGCCTCCCAGTGCCTCCCAGTGTCTCCCAGTGTCTCCCAGTGCCCCCCAGTGCCTCCCAGTGCCTCCCAGTGTCCCCCAGTGTCTCCCAGTGCCTCCCAGTGCCTCCCAGTGCCCCCCAGTGCCTCCCAGTGCCTCCCAGTGTCCCCCAGTGTCTCCCAGTGCCTCCCAGTGTCTCCCAGTGCCCCCCAGTGCCTCCCAGTGCCTCCCAGTGTCCCCCAGTGTCTCCCAGTGTCTCCCAGTGCCCCCCAGTGCCTCCCAGTGCCTCCCAGTGTCCCCCAGTGCCTCCCAGTGCCCCCCAGTGCCTCCCAGTGCCTCCCAGTGCCCCCCAGTGCCTCCCAGTGCCCCCAGTGCCTCCCAGTGCCTCCCAGTGCCTCCCAGTGCCTCCCAGTGTCTCCCAGTGCCCCCCAGTGCCTCCCAGTGCCTCCCAGTGTCCCCCAGTGCCCCCCAGTGTCTCCCAGTGCCTCCCAGTGCCTCCCAGTGCCTCCCAGTGTCTCCCAGTGTCTCCCAGTGTCTCCCAGTGCCCCCCAGTGCCCCCCAGTGCCTCCCAGTGCCTCCCAGTGCCTCCCAGTGCCTCCCAGTGCCTCCCAGTGCCTCCCAGTGTCTCCCAGTGCCCCCCAGTGCCCCCCAGTGTCTCCCAGTGCCTCCCAGTGCCTCCCAGTGTCTCCCAGTGTCCCCCAGTGCCCCCCAGTGTCTCCCAGTGCCTCCCAGTGTCCCCCAGTGTCTCCCAGTGTCCCCCAGTGTCTCCCAGTGTCCCCCAGTGCCCCCCAGTGTCTCCCAGTGTCCCCCAGTGCCCCCCAGTGCCTCCCAGTGCCCCCCAGTGCCTCCCAGTGTCCCCCAGTGCCCCCCAGTGTCTCCCAGTGTCCCCCAGTGCCCCCCAGTGCCCCCCAGTGTCCCCCAGTGTTTCCCAGTGCCTCCCAGTGCCCCCAGTGTCTCCCAGTGCCTCCCAGTGCCTCCCAGTGTCTCCCAGTGTCTCCCAGTGTCCCCCAGTGCCTCCCAGTGCCCCCCAGTGTCCCCCAGTGTCTCCCAGTGCCTCCCAGTGCCTCCCAGTGTCTCCCAGTGTCTCCCAGTGTCCCCCAGTGTCTCCCAGTGCCCCCCAGTGTCCCCCAGAGTCCCCCAGTGTTTCCCAGTGCCTCCCAGTGCCCCCCAGTGTCCCCCAGTGTCTCCCAGTGTCTCCCAGTGTCCCCCAGTGCCTCCCAGTGTCTCCCAGTGTCCCCCAGTGCCTCCCAGTGCCTCCCAGTGTCTCCCAGTGTCCCCCAGTGTTTCCCAGTGCCCCCCAGTGTCTCCCAGTGTCTCCCAGTGTCTCCCAGTGCCCCCCAGTGTCCCCCAGTGTCTCCCAGTGTCTCCCAGTGCCTCCCAGTGTCTCCCAGTGTCCCCCAGTGCCCCCCAGTGTCCCCCAGTGTCTCCCAGTGTCTCCCAGTGCCTCCCAGTGTCTCCCAGTGCCTCCCAGTGCCCCCCAGTGTCCCCCAGTGTCTCCCAGTGTCTCCCAGTGCCTCCCAGTGTCTCCCAGTGCCTCCCAGTGCCCCCCAGTGTCCCTCAGTGTCTCCCAGTGTCTCCCAGTGCCTCCCAGTGTCTCCCAGTGTCCCCCAGTGCCTCCCAGTGCCTCCCAGTGTCTCCCAGTGCCTCCCAGTGTCTCCCAGTGTCCCACAATGCCTCCCAGTGCCTCCCAGTGTCCCCCAGTGCCTCCCAGTGTCTCCCAGTGTCCCCCAGTGCCTCCCAGTGCCTCCCAGTGTCCCCCAGTGCCTCCCAGTGTCTCCCAGTGTCTCCCAGTGTCTCCCAGTGCCTCCCAGTGCCTCCCAGTGTCCCCCAGTGCCTCCCAGTGCCTCCCAGTGTCCCCCAGTGCCTCCCAGTGCCTCCCAGTGTCTCCCAGTGTCCCCCAGTGCCTCCCAGTGCCTCCCAGTGTCCCCAGTGCCTCCCAGTGTCCCCCAGTGCCTCCCAGTGCCTCCCAGTGTCTCCCAGTGCCCCCCAGTGCCCCCCAGTGCCTCCCAGTGCCTCCCAGTGCCTCCCAGTGCCTCCCAGTGCCTCCCAGTGCCTCCCAGTGCCTCCCAGTGTCTCCCAGTGCCCCCCAGTGCCTCCCAGTGCCCCCCAGTGCCTCCCAGTGTCTCCCAGTGCCTCCCAGTGTCCCCCAGTGCCTCCCAGTGCCTCCCAGTGCCTCCCAGTGCCTCCCAGTGTCCCCCAGTGCCTCCCAGTGTCTCCCAGTGTCTCCCAGTGTCTCCCAGTGCCTCCCAGTGTCTCCCAGTGTCTCCCAGTGTCTCCCAGTGTCTCCCAGTGTCCCCCAGTGCCTCCCAGTGTCCCCCAGTGCCTCCCAGTGTCTCCCAGTGTCTCCCAGTGTCTCCCAGTGTCTCCCAGTGCCTCCCAGTGTCTCCCAGTGTCTCCCAGTGTCTCCCAGTGTCTCCCAGTGCCTCCCAGTGCCTCCCAGTGTCTCCCAGTGTCTCCCAGTGTCTCCCAGTGTCTCCCAGTGTCTCCCAGTGTCTCCCAGTGTCTCCCAGTGCCTCCCAGTGTCTCCCAGTGCCCCCCAGTGCCTCCCAGTGCCCCCCAGTGTCCCCCAGTGCCCCCCAGTGCCTCCCAGTGTCCCCCAGTGCCCCCCAGTGCCTCCCAGTGCCTCCCAGTGTCTCCCAGTGTCTCCCAGTGTCTCCCAGTGCCTCCCAGTGTCTCCCAGTGTCTCCCAGTGCCTCCCAGTGTCTCCCAGTGCCTCCCAGTGTCTCCCAGTGTCTCCCAGTGTCTCCCAGTGTCTCCCAGTGCCTCCCAGTGTCTCCCAGTGCCTCCCAGTGCCTCCCAGTGTCTCCCAGTGTCTCCCAGTGCCCCCCAGTGCCTCCCAGTGCCTCCCAGTGCCCCCCAGTGCCCCCCAGTGCCTCCCAGTGCCTCCCAGTGTCTCCCAGTGCCTCCCAGTGTCTCCCAGTGTCTCCCAGTGCCTCCCAGTGTCTCCCAGTGTCTCCCAGTGTCTCCCAGTGTCTCCCAGTGCCTCCAAGTGCCTCCCAGTGCCCCCCAGTGCCCCCCAGTGCCTCCCAGTGCCTCCCAGTGTCTCCCAGTGTCTCCCAGTGTCCCCCAGTGCCTCCCAGTGTCCCCCAGTGCCTCCCAGTGTCTCCCAGTGTCTCCCAGTGTCTCCCAGTGTCTCCCAGTGTCTCCCAGTGTCCCCCAGTGCCTCCCAGTGTCCCCCAGTGCCTCCCAGTGTCTCCCAGTGTCCCCCAGTGCCTCCCAGTGCCCCCCAGTGCCTCCCAGTGTCTCCCAGTGCCTCCCAGTGTCTCCCAGTGTCTCCCAGTGCCCCCCAGTGCCTCCCAGTGTCTCCCAGTGCCTCCCAGTGCCTCCCAGTGTCTCCCAGTGTCTCCCAGTGTCCCCCAGTGCCTCCCAGTGTCCCCCAGTGCCTCCCAGTGTCTCCCAGTGTCTCCCAGTGTCTCCCAGTGTCTCCCAGTGTCCCCCAGTGTCTCCCAGTGTCTCCCAGTGTCTCCCAGTGTCCCCCAGTGCCTCCCAGTGTCTCCCAGTGCCTCCCAGTGTCTCCCAGTGTCCCCCAGTGTCTCCCAGTGTCTCCCAGTGTCTCCCAGTGTCCCCCAGTGCCTCCCAGTGTCTCCCAGTGCCTCCCAGTGTCTCCCAGTGTCTCCCAGTGCCTCCCAGTGTCTCCCAGTGTCTCCCAGTGTCCCCCAGTGCCTCCCAGTGTCTCCCAGTGTCTCCCAGTGCCTCCCAGTGTCCCCCAGTGCCCCCCAGTGTCTCCCAGTGTCCCCCAGTGTCTCCCAGTGTCTCCCAGTGTCTCCCAGTGCCTCCCAGTGTCTCCCAGTGTCTCCCAGTGCCTCCCAGTGCCTCCCAGTGTCTCCCAGTGTCCCCCAGTGCCTCCCAGTGCCTCCCAGTGCCTCCCAGTGTCTCCCAGTGTCTCCCAGTGTCTCCCAGTGTCTCCCAGTGCCTCCCAGTGTCTCCCAGTGTCTCCCAGTGTCTCCCAGTGTCTCCCAGTGTCCCCCAGTGCCTCCCAGTGCCTCCCAGTGTCTCCCAGTGCCTCCCAGTGCCTCCCAGTGTCTCCCAGTGTCTCCCAGTGTCCCCCAGTGCCTCCCAGTGTCTCCCAGTGTCCCCCAGTGTCTCCCAGTGTCTCCCAGTGTCTCCCAGTGCCTCCCAGTGTCTCCCAGTGTCTCCCAGTGCCTCCCAGTGTCTCCCAGTGCCTCCCAGTGTCTCCCAGTGTCTCCCAGTGTCTCCCAGTGTCTCCCAGTGTCTCCCAGTGCCTCCCAGTGTCCCCCAGTGCCTCCCAGTGTCTCCCAGTGTCCCCCAGTGTCTCCCAGTGTCTCCCAGTGTCTCCCAGTGTCTCCCAGTGTCTCCCAGTGTCCCCCAGTGCCTCCCAGTGTCTCCCAGTGTCTCCCAGTGCCTCCCAGTGTCTCCCAGTGTCTCCCAGTGTCCCCCAGTGCCTCCCAGTGTCTCCCAGTGTCTCCCAGTGCCTCCCAGTGTCCCCCAGTGCCTCCCACTTTCTCCCAGTGTCCCCCAGTGTCTCCCAGTGTCTCCCAGTGTCTCCCAGTGCCTCCCAGTGTCTCCCAGTGTCTCCCAGTGCCTCCCAGTGCCTCCCAGTGTCTCCCAGTGTCCCCCAGTGCCTCCCAGTGCCTCCCAGTGTCTCCCAGTGTCTCCCAGTGTCTCCCAGTGTCTCCCAGTGTCTCCCAGTGCCTCCCAGTGTCTCCCAGTGTCTCCCAGTGTCTCCCAGTGTCTCCCAGTGTCTCCCAGTGTCCCCCAGTGCCTCCCAGTGCCTCCCAGTGTCTCCCAGTGCCTCCCAGTGCCTCCCAGTGTCTCCCAGTGTCTCCCAGTGTCCCCCAGTGCCTCCCAGTGTCTCCCAGTGTCTCCCAGTGCCTCCCAGTGTCCCCCAGTGCCTCCCAGTGTCTCCCAGTGTCCCCCAGTGTCTCCCAGTGTCTCCCAGTGTCTCCCAGTGCCTCCCAGTGTCTCCCAGTGTCTCCCAGTGCCTCCCAGTGCCTCCCAGTGTCTCCCAGTGTCCCCCAGTGCCTCCCAGTGCCTCCCAGTGTCTCCCAGTGTCTCCCAGTGTCTCCCAGTGCCTCCCAGTGTCTCCCAGTGTCTCCCAGTGTCTCCCAGTGTCTCCCAGTGTCTCCCAGTGTCCCCCAGTGCCTCCCAGTGCCTCCCAGTGTCTCCCAGTGCCTCCCAGTGCCTCCCAGTGTCTCCCAGTGTCTCCCAGTGTCCCCCAGTGCCTCCCAGTGTCTCCCAGTGTCCCCCAGTGTCCCCCAGTGTCTCCCAGTGTCTCCCAGTGCCTCCCAGTGTCTCCCAGTGCCTCCCAGTGTCTCCCAGTGCCTCCCAGTGCCTCCCAGTGTCTCCCAGTGTCTCCCAGTGTCTCCCAGTGTCTCCCAGTGTCTCCCAGTGTCTCCCAGTGTCTCCCAGTGCCTCCCAGTGTCTCCCAGTGTCTCCCAGTGCCTCCCAGTGTCTCCCAGTGTCTCCCAGTGTCTCCCCGTGCCTCCCAGTGTCTCCCAGTGCCTCCCAGTGCCTCCCAGTGTCTCCCAGTGTCTCCCAGTGCCCCCCAGTGCCTCCCAGTGCCTCCCAGTGCCCCCCAGTGCCCCCCAGTGCCTCCCAGTGCCTCCCAGTGTCTCCCAGTGCCTCCCAGTGTCTCCCAGTGTCTCCCAGTGCCTCCCAGTGTCTCCCAGTGTCTCCCAGTGTCTCCCAGTGTCTCCCAGTGTCTCCCAGTGCCTCCCAGTGTCTCCCAGTGTCTCCCAGTGTCTCCCAGTGCCTCCCAGTGTCTCCCAGTGCCTCCCAGTGCCTCCCAGTGCCTCCAAGTGCCTCCCAGTGCCCCCCAGTGCCCCCCAGTGCCTCCCAGTGCCTCCCAGTGCCTCCCAGTGTCTCCCAGTGTCTCCCAGTGTCCCCCAGTGCCTCCCAGTGTCCCCCAGTGCCTCCCAGTGTCTCCCAGTGTCTCCCAGTGTCTCCCAGTGTCTCCCAGTGTCTCCCAGTGTCCCCCAGTGCCTCCCAGTGTCCCCCAGTGCCTCCCAGTGTCTCCCAGTGTCCCCCAGTGCCTCCCAGTGCCCCCCAGTGCCTCCCAGTGTCTCCCAGTGCCTCCCAGTGTCTCCCAGTGTCTCCCAGTGCCCCCCAGTGCCTCCCAGTGTCTCCCAGTGCCTCCCAGTGCCTCCCAGTGTCTCCCAGTGTCTCCCAGTGTCCCCCAGTGCCTCCCAGTGTCCCCCAGTGCCTCCCAGTGTCTCCCAGTGTCTCCCAGTGTCTCCCAGTGTCTCCCAGTGCCTCCCAGTGTCCCCCAGTGTCTCCCAGTGTCTCCCAGTGTCTCCCAGTGTCCCCCAGTGCCTCCCAGTGTCTCCCAGTGTCTCCCAGTGTCTCCCAGTGCCTCCCAGTGTCTCCCAGTGTCTCCCAGTGTCCCCCAGTGCCTCCCAGTGCCTCCCAGTGTCTCCCAGTGTCTCCCACTGCCTCCCAGTGTCTCCCAGTGTCTCCCAGTGCCTCCCAGTGTCTCCCAGTGTCTCCCAATGTCTCCCAGCATCTCCCAGTGTCTCCCAGTGTCTCTCAGTGTCTCCCAGTGTCTCCCAGTGTCTCCCAGTGTCTCCCAGCGTCTCCCAGCGTCTCCCAGCGCCTCCCAGTGTCTCTCAGTGTCTCTCAGTGTCTCCCAGCGTCTCCCAGTGCCTCCCAGTGTCTCTCAGTGTCTCCCAGTGCCTCCCAGTGTCTCCCAGTGCCTCCCAGTGTCTCCCAGTGCCTCCCAGTGCCTCCCAGTGTCTCCCAGTGCCCCCCAGTGTCCCCCAGTGTCTCCCCGTGTCTCCCAGTGCCCCCCAGTGCCTCCCAGTGTCTCCCAGTGTCTCCCAGCGTCTCCCAGTGTCTCCCAGTGTCTCCCAGTGTCTCCCAGTGTCTCTCAATGTCTCCCCGCGTCTCCCCGCATCTCCCCGTGTCTCCCAGTGTCTCCCAGCGTGTCTCAGCGTCTCACCGAGTTGCTCCCAGTGTCCCGGCAAACGCTGCAGGTCTTGCAGTCGAAGCACTGCCAGGGCAAACGGCGCACCCTGCGGCCCAATTCAGCGGAGAGCTTCAGGCAGGAGGGGTGACCTGGGGGGTGGGTGAGTGGGGAGAGTGAGTGGGGGACAGTGTTCAGTGTGTGTGTGTAGTCTGTGTGTGTAGTCTGTGTGTGTGTAGTCTGTGAGTGAGTCTCTGTGTAGTCTCTGTGTGCGTGTGAGTCTGTGTGAGTGTGTGAGTCTGTGTGTGTGTGTGTGAGTCTGTGTGCGTGTGTAGTGTGTAGTCTCTGTGTGTGTGTAGTCTGTGTGAGTCTCTGTGTGCGTGTGAGTCTGTGTGTAGTCTCTGTGTGTGTGTGTGTCTCTGTGTGTGTGTGTGTGAGTCTCTGTGTGTGTGTAGTCTGTGTGAGTCTCTGTGTGCGTGTGAGTCTGTGTGTAGTCTCTGTGTGTGTGTCTCTGTGTGTGTGTGTGAGTCTCTGTGTGTGTGTGTGAGTCTCTGTGTGTGTGTGTGAGTCTCTGTGTGTGTGTGTGTCTCTGTGTGTGTGTGTGTGAGTCTCTCTGTGTGTGTGTGTGTGAGTCTCTGTGTGTGTGTGTGAGTCTCTGTGTGTGTGAGTCTCTCTGTGTGTGTGTGTGTGAGTCTCAGTGTGTGTGTGTGAGTCTCTGTGTCTGTGTGTGTGGTCTCTGTGTGTCTGTGTGTGGTCTCTGTGTGTCTGTGTGTGGTCTCTGTGTGTCTGTGTGTGTGTGTCTCTGTGTGTGTGTGTGTGTGTCTCTGTGTGTGTGTGTGTGAGTCTCTGTGTGTGTGTGTGTGAGTCTCTGTGTGTGTGTGTGAGTCTGTGTGTGTGTGTGAGTCTCTGTGTGTGTGTGTGAGTCTCTGTGTGTGTGTGTGTGTCTCTGTGTGTGTGTGTGTGAGTCTCTGTGTGTGTGTGTGAGTCTCTGTGTGTGTGTGTGAGTCTGTGTGTGTGTGTGTGAGTCTCTGTGTGTGTGTGTGAGTCTGTGTGTGTGTGTGTGTGAGTCTCAGTGTGTGTGTGTGAGTCTCTGTGTCTGTGTGTGTGGTCTCTGTGTGTCTGTGTGTGGTCTCTGTGTGTCTGTGTGTGGTCTCTGTGTGTCTGTGTGTGTGTGTCTCTGTGTGTGTGTGTGTGTCTCTGTGTGTGTGTGTGTGAGTCTCTGTGTGTGTGTGTGAGTCTCTGTGTGTGTGTGTGAGTCTGTGTGTGTGTGTGTGTGAGTCTCAGTGTGTGTGTGTGAGTCTCTGTGTCTGTGTGTGTGGTCTCTGTGTGTCTGTGTGTGGTCTCTGTGTGTCTGTGTGTGGTCTCTGTGTGTCTGTGTGTGTCTCTGTGTGTGTGTGTGTGTCTCTGTGTGTGTGTGTGTGAGTCTCTGTGTGTGTGTGTGAGTCTCTGTGTGTGTGTGTGTGTGTGGTCTCTGTGTGTCTGTGTGTGTGGTCTCTGTGTGTGTGTGAGTCTCTGTGTGTGTGTGTGTGGTCTCTGTGTGTCTGTGTGTGAGTCTCTGTGTGTCTGTGTGTGTGTGTAGTCTCTGTGTGTCTGTGTGTGTAGTCTCTGTGTCTGTGTGTGTGTGTAGTCTCTGTGTGTGTGTGTGAGTCTCTGTGTCTGTGTGTGTGGTCTCTGTGTGTGAGTGTGTGAGTCTCTGTGTGTCTGTGTGTGTGGTCTCTGTGTGTCTGTGTGTGTGAGTCTCTGTGTGTCTGTGTGTGTAGTCTCTGTGTGTGTGTGTGGTCTCTGTGTGTGTGTGTGTGAGTCTCTGTGTGTGTGTGTGGTCTCTGTGTGTGTGTGTAGTCTCTGTGTGTCTGTGTGTGTAGTCTCTGTGTGTCTGTGTGTGAGTCTCTGTGTGTCTGTGTGTGAGTCTCTGTCTGTGTGTGTGTGTGAGTCTCTGTGTGTGTGTGTGAGTCTCTGTGTGTGTGTGTGAGTCTCTGTGTCTGTGTGTGTGGTTTCTGTGTGTGTGTGTGTGTGAGTCTCTGTGTGTGTGTGAGTCTCTGTGTCTGTGTGTGTGTGAGTCTCTGTGTGTCTGTGTGTGGTCTCTGTGTGTCTGTGTGTGTGGTCTCTGTGTGTCTGTGTGTGTGTGAGTCTCTGTGTGTGTGTGTGTGAGTCTCTGTGTGTGTGTGTGAGTCTCTGTGTGTCTGTGTGTGAGTCTCTGTGTGTGTGTGTGTAGTCCCTGTGTGTGTGTGTGTGGTCTCTGTGTCTGTGTGTGTGAGTCTCTGTGTGTGTGTGTGAGTCTCTGTGTGTGTGTGTGTGAGTCTCTGTGTGTGTGTGAGTCTCTGTGTGTGTGTGTGAGTCTCTGTGTGTGTGTGAGTCTCTGTGTGTGAGTCTGTGTGTGTGTGTGTGTGAGTCTCTGTGTGTGTGTGTGAGTCTCTGTGTGTGTGTGTGAGTCTCTGTGTGTGTGTGTGAGTCTCTGTGTGTGTGTGTGTGTGAGTCTCTGTGTGTGTGTGTGAGTCTCTGTGTGTGTGTGTGTGAGTCTCTGTGTGTGTGTGAGTCTCTGTGTGTGTGTGTGTGTGAGTCTCTGTGTGTCTGTGTGTGGTCTCTGTGTGTCTGTGTGTGAGTCTCTGTGTGTGTGTATGAGTCTCTGTGTGTGTGTGTGTGAGTCTCTGTGTGTCTGTGTGTGGTCTCTGTGTGTCTGTGTGTGAGTCTCTGTGTGTGTGTGTGTGAGTCTCTGTGTGTGTGTGAGTCTCTGTGTGTGTGTGAGTCTCTGTGTGTGTGTGTGTGAGTCTCTGTGTGTGTGTGTGAGTGTGTGTGTGAGTCTCTGTGTGTGTGTGAGTCTCTGTGTGTGTGTGTGAGTCTCTGTGTGTGTGTGTGTGAGTCTCTGTGTGTGTGTGTGAGTCTCTGTGTGTGTGTGAGTCTCTGTGTGTGTGTGTGTGAGTGTGTGTGTGAGTCTCTGTGTGTGTGTGAGTCTCTGTGTGTGTGTGTGAGTCTCTGTGTGTGTGTGTGTGAGTCTCTGTGTGTGTGTGTGAGTCTCTGTGTGTGTGTGTGTGAGTCTCTGTGTGTGTGTGTTTGTGAGTCTCTGTGTGTGTGTGTGTGTGAGTGTCCTGTGAGTGTGTGTGTGTGAGTGTACTGTGTGTGGGTACTGTGTGTGAGTGTACTGTGAGTGTGAGTGTACTGTGTGTGTGTGTGAGTGTACTGTGTGTGAGTGTACTGTGTGTGTGTGTGAGTGTACTGTGTGTGAGTGTGTGAGTGTACTGTGAGTGTGAGTGTACTGTGTGTGTGTGTGTGAGTGTACTGTGTGTGAGTGTACTGTGAGTGTGAGTGTACTGTGTGTGTGAGTGTCTGTGTGTGTGAGTGTCTGTGTGTGTGTACTCTGTGTGTGTGTGTGTACTCTCTGTGTGTGAGTGTACTGTGTGTGTGTACTGTGTGTGTGTACTCTCTGTGTGTGTGTGTACTCTCTGTGTGTGTGTACTGTGTGTGAGTGTACTGTGTGTGTGTGAGTGTACTGTGTGTGTGTACTGTGTGTGTGTACTCTCTGTGTGTGTGTGTACTCTCTGTGTGTGTGTACTGTGTGTGAGTGTA
Source organism: Lampetra fluviatilis (assembly GCF_964198595.1). Lineage (NCBI taxonomy): Eukaryota > Metazoa > Chordata > Hyperoartia > Petromyzontiformes > Petromyzontidae > Lampetra > Lampetra fluviatilis. Next base: position 57,787 of record NW_027620929.1, read on the forward strand.
CTGTGTGTGTGTACTCTCTGTGAGTGTGAGTGTACTGTGTGTGAGTGTACTGTGTGTGAGTGTGAGTGTACTGTGTGTGTGAGTGTACTGTGTGTGTGTGTGTGAGTGTACTGTGAGTGTGAGTGTGTACTGTGAGTGTGTGTGTGTACTGTGAGTGTGTGTGTGTACTGTGAGTGTGAGTGTACTGTGTGTGAGTGAGTGTGAGTGTACTGTGAGTGTACTGTGTGTGTGTGTGTGTACTGTGTGTGTGTGAGTGTGAGTGTACTGTGAGTGTACTGTGTGTGTGTGTGAGTGTACTGTGTGTGTGTGAGTGTGAGTGTACTGTGTGAGTGTGAGTGTACTGTGTGTGAGTGTACTGTGTGTGTGAGTGTACTCTCTGTGAGTGTGAGTGTACTGTGTGTGAGTGTGAGTGTGTGTGTACTGTGTGTGAGTGTACTGTGTGTGTGTGTGTACTCTCTGTGAGTGTGAGTGTACTGTGTGTGAGTGTACTGTGTGTGAGTGTGAGTGTACTGTGTGTGTGTGTGTGAGTGTACTGTGTGTGAGTGTGAGTGTACTGTGTGTGAGTGTGAGTGTACTGTGTGTGTGAGTGTACTGTGTGTGTGTGTGTGAGTGTACTGTGAGTGTGAGTGTGTACTGTGAGTGTGTGTGTGTACTGTGAGTGTGTGTGTACTGTGTGTGAGTGAGTGTGAGTGTACTGTGTGTGAGTGTGAGTGTACTGTGTGAGTGTGAGTGTACTGTGTGTGAGTGTACTGTGTGTGTGTGAGTGTACTGTGTGTGTGTGTGAGTGTACTGTGTGTGAGTGTGTACTGTGTGTGAGTGTACTGTGTGTGTGAGTGTACTCTCTGTGAGTGTGAGTGTACTCTCTGTGAGTGTGAGTGTACTGTGTGTGAGTGAGTGTGAGTGTACTGTGTGTGTGAGTGTACTGTGTGTGTGTGAGTGTGAGTGTACTGTGTGAGTGTGAGTGTACTGTGTGTGTGTGAGTGTGAGTGTACTGTGTGAGTGTGAGTGTACTGTGTGTGAGTGTACTGTGTGTGTGAGTGTACTCTTTGTGAGTGTGAGTGTACTGTGTGTGTGTGAGTGTGTGTGTACTGTGTGTGAGTGTGAGTGTACTGTGTGTGAGTGTACTGTGTGTGTGTGAGTGTACTGTGTGTGTGTGAGTGTGAGTGTACTGTGTGAGTGTGAGTGTACTGTGTGTGAGTGTACTGTGTGTGTGAGTGTACTCTTTGTGAGTGTGAGTGTACTGTGTGTGTGTGAGTGTGTGTGTACTGTGTGTGAGTGTGAGTGTACTGTGTGTGAGTGTACTGTGTGTGTGAGTGTACTCTCTGAGTGTGAGTGTACTGTGTGTGTGTGAGTGTGAGTGTACTGTGTGAGTGTGAGTGTACTGTGTGTGAGTGTACTGTGTGTGTGAGTGTACTCTCTGTGAGTGTGAGTGTACTGTGTGTGAGTGTGAGTGTACTGTGTGAGTGTACTGTGAGTGTGAGTGTGTGTGTGTGTGCACTGTGTGTGTTTGTGTGTGTGTACTGAGTGTGTGTGTACTGTGTGTGAGTGTGTACTGTGTGTGTGTGTGTACTGTGTGTGGGTACTGTGTGTGTGTGTGAGTGTACTGTGTGTGAGTGTACTGTGTGTGTGTGAGTGTACTGTGTGTGTGTGAGTGTGAGTGTACTGTGTGAGTGTGAGTGTACTGTGTGTGAGTGTACTGTGTGTGTGAGTGTACTCTTTGTGAGTGTGAGTGTACTGTGTGTGTGTGAGTGTGTGTGTACTGTGTGTGAGTGTGAGTGTACTGTGTGTGAGTGTACTGTGTGTGTGTGAGTGTACTGTGTGTGTGTGAGTGTGAGTGTACTGTGTGAGTGTGAGTGTACTGTGTGTGAGTGTACTGTGTGTGTGAGTGTACTCTTTGTGAGTGTGAGTGTACTGTGTGTGTGTGAGTGTGTGTGTACTGTGTGTGAGTGTGAGTGTACTGTGTGTGAGTGTACTGTGTGTGTGAGTGTACTCTCTGTGAGTGTGAGTGTACTGTGTGTGTGTGAGTGTGAGTGTACTGTGTGAGTGTGAGTGTACTGTGTGTGAGTGTACTGTGTGTGTGAGTGTACTCTCTGTGAGTGTGAGTGTACTGTGTGTGAGTGTGAGTGTACTGTGTGAGTGTACTGTGAGTGTGAGTGTGTGTGTGTGTGCACTGTGTGTGTTTGTGTGTGTGTACTGAGTGTGTGTGTACTGTGTGTGAGTGTGTACTGTGTGTGTGTGTGTACTGTGTGTGGGTACTGTGTGTGTGTGTGAGTGTACTGTGTGTGAGTGTGTGAGTGTACTGTGTGTGAGTGTACTGTGTGTGAGTGTACTGTGTGTGTGTGTGAGTGTACTGTGTGTGAGTGTACTGTGTGTGTGTGTGAGTGTACTGTGTGTGTGTGTGAGTGTACTCTCTGTGAGTGTGAGTGTACTGTGTGTGTACTGTGAGTGTACTGTGTGAGTGTGAGTGTACTGTGAGTGTGAGTGTACTGTGTGTGTGTGTACTGTGTGTGTGTGTGAGTGTACTGTGTGTGAGTGTACTGTGTGTGTGTGAGTGTACTGTGTGTGAGTGTGAGTGTACTGTGTGTGTGTGTGAGTGTACTCTCTGTGAGTGTGAGTGTACTGTGTGTGTACTGTGAGTGTACTGTGTGAGTGTGAGTGTACTGTGAGTGTGAGTGTACTGTGTGTGTGTGCACTGTGTGTGTTTGTGTGTGTGTACTGAGTGTGTGTGTACTGTGTGTGTGAGTGTACTGTGTGTGGGTACTGTGTGTGTGTGTGAGTGTACTGTGTGTGAGTGTGTGAGTGTACTGTGAGTGTGAGTGTACTGTGAGTGTGAGTGTACTGTGTGTGTGAGTGTCTGTGTGTGTGAGTGTGTGTGTGTGTGTACTCTGTGTGTGTGTGTGTACTCTCTGTGTGTGTGTACTGTGTGTGAGTGTACTGTGTGTGTGTGAGTGTACTGTGTGTGTGTGAGTGTACTGTGTGTGTGTACTGTGTGTGTGTACTCTCTGTGTGTGTGTGTACTCTCTGTGTGTGTGTACTGTGTGTGAGTGTACTGTGTGTGTGTGAGTGTACTGTGTGTGTGTACTCTCTGTGAGTGTGAGTGTACTGTGTGTGAGTGTACTGTGTGTGAGTGTGAGTGTACTGTGTGTGTGAGTGTACTGTGTGTGTGTGTGTGAGTGTACTGTGAGTGTGAGTGTGTACTGTGAGTGTGTGTGTGTACTGTGAGTGTGAGTGTACTGTGTGTGAGTGAGTGTGAGTGTACTGTGAGTGTACTGTGTGTGTGTGTGTACTGTGTGTGTGTGAGTGTGAGTGTACTGTGAGTGTACTGTGTGTGTGTGTGAGTGTACTGTGTGTGTGTGAGTGTGAGTGTACTGTGTGTGTGTGAGTGTACTGTGTGTGTGTGAGTGTACTGTGTGTGTGAGTGTACTGTGTGTGTGAGTGTACTCTCTGTGAGTGTGAGTGTACTGTGTGTGAGTGTGAGTGTACTGTGTGTGTGTGAGTGTACTGTGTGTGTGTGAGTGTACTGTGTGTGTGAGTGTACTCTCTGTGAGTGTGAGTGTACTGTGTGTGAGTGTGAGTGTACTGTGTGTGAGTGTGAGTGTACTGTGTGAGTGTGTGTGTACTGTGTGTGAGTGTACTGTGTGTGAGTGTACTGTGTGTGTGTGTGAGTGTACTGTGTGTGAGTGTGCTGTGTGTGAGTGTACTGTGTGTGTGAGTGAGTGTACTGTGTGAGTGTGAGTGTGTGTGTACTGTGTGTGAGTGTGAGTGTACTGTGTGTGTGTGTGAGTGTACTGTGTGTGTGTGAGTGTGTGTGTACTGTGTGTGAGTGTGAGTGTGCTGTGTGTGAGTGTACTGTGTGTGTGAGTGTACTCTCTGTGAGTGTGAGTGTACTGTGTGTGTGTGTGAGTGTACTGTGTGTGAGTGTACTGTGTGTGAGTGTGTGTGTACTGTGTGTACTGTGTGTGTGTGTACTGTGTGTGTACTGTCTGTGTGTGAGTGTACTGTGTGTACTGACTGTGAGTGTACTGTGTGTGTGTGAGTGTACTGTGTGTGTGTGTGTGAGTGTACTGTGTGTACTGTGTGTGAGTGAGTGTACTGTGTGTGTGTGTGTGTGAGTGTACTGTGTGTGAGTGTACTGTGTGTACTGACTGTGAGTGTACTGTGTGTGTGTGTACTGTGTGTGACTGTGAGTGTACTGTGTGTGTTTGTGTGTGTGTACTGAGTGTGAGTGTACTGTGTGTGAGTGTGTGTGTACTGTGAGTGTACTGTGTGAGTGTGAGTGTACTGTGTGAGTGTGAGTGTACTGTGTGTGAGTGTGAGTGAGTGTGTGTGTACTGAGTGTGTGTGTACTGTGTGTGTGTGCACTGTGTGTGTTTGTGTGAGTGTACTGTGTGTGTGAGTGTACTCTCTGTGAGTGTGAGTGTACTGTGTGTGTGTGTGAGTGTACTGTGTGTGTGTGTGAGTGTACTGTGTGTGTGAGTGTACTCTCTGTGAGTGTGAGTGTACTGTGTGTGTGTGTGAGTGTACTGTGTGAGTGTACTGTGTGTGTGTGTACTGTGTGTGTGTGCACTGTGTGTGTTTGTGTGAGTGTACTGTGTGTGTGAGTGTACTCTCTGTGAGTGTGAGTGTACTGTGTGTGAGTGAGTGTGAGTGTACTGTGTGTGAGTGTACTGTGTGTGTGAGTGTACTCTCTGTGAGTGTGAGTGTACTGTGTGTGTGTGTGAGTGTACTGTGTGTGAGTGTACTGTGTGTGAGTGTGTGTGTACTGTGTGTACTGTGTGTGTGTGTACTGTGTGTGTACTGTCTGTGTGTGAGTGTACTGTGTGTACTGACTGTGAGTGTACTGTGTGTGTGTGTGTGAGTGTACTGTGTGTACTGTGTGTGAGTGAGTGTACTGTGTGTGTGTGAGTGTACTGTGTGTGAGTGTACTGTGTGTACTGACTGTGAGTGTACTGTGTGTGTGTGTACTGTGTGTGACTGTGAGTGTACTGTGTGTGTTTGTGTGTGTGTACTGAGTGTGAGTGTACTGTGTGTGAGTGTGTGTGTACTGTGTGTGTGTGTACTGTGTGTGACTGTGAGTGTACTGTGTGTGTTTGTGTGTGTGTACTGAGTGTGAGTGTACTGTGTGTGAGTGTGTGTGTACTGTGTGTGAGTGTACTGTGTGTACTGTGAGTGTGTGTACTGTGTGTGACTGTGAGTGTACTGTGTGTGTTTGTGTGTGTGTACTGAGTGTGAGTGTACTGTGTGTGTGTGTGAGTGTACTGTGTGTGAGTGTGAGTGTGTGTACTGAGTGTGTGTGTACTGTGTGTGAGTGTGTGTGTACTGTGTGTGTGAGTGTGTGTGTACTGTGTGTGAGTGTACTGTGTGTGAGTGTGAGTGAGTGTGTGTGTACTGAGTGTGTGTGTACTGTGTGTGAGTGTGTACTGTGTGTGAGTGTACTGTGTGTGTGAGTGTACTCTCTGTGAGTGTGAGTGTACTGTCTGTGTGTGTGTGTGAGTGTACTGTGTGTGTGAGTGTACTGTGTGAGTGTACTGTGAGTGTGAGTGTACTGTGAGTGTGAGTGTACTGTGTGTGTGTGTGTGTGTACTGAGTGTGAGTGTGTGTGTACTGAGTGTGTGTGTACTGTGTGTACTGTGTGTGAGTGTACTGTGTGTGAGTGTGAGTGTACTGTGTGTACTGTGTGTGAGTGTACTGTGTGTGTGTGTACTGTGTGTGAGTGTGAGTGTACTGTGTGTACTGTGTGTGAGTGTACTGTGTGTGTGTGTACTGTGTGTGTGAGTGTGAGTGTACTGTGTGTGTGTGTGACTGTGTGTGTACTGTGAGCGAGTGTACTGTGTGTGTGTGTGTACTGTGTGTGTGTGTGACTGTGTGTGTGACTGTGTGTGTACTGTGTGTGAGTGTACTGTGTGTGTGTGTGAGTGTACTGTGTGTGAGTGTGTGTGTACTGTGTGTACTGTGAGTGTGAGTGTACTGTGTGTGTGTGTGAGTGTACTGTGTGTGAGTGTGTGTGTACTGTGTGTACTGTGAGTGTGAGTGTACTGTGTGTGTGTGTGACTGTGTGTGTGACTGTGTGTGTACTGTGTGTGAGTGTACTGTGTGTGTGAGTGTGAGTGTACTGTGTGTGTGTGTGACTGTGTGTGTACTGTGAGCGAGTGTACTGTGTGTGTGTGTGTGTACTGTGTGTGTGAGAGTGAGTGTACTGTGTGTGTGTGTACTGTGTGTGTGTGAGTGAGTGTACTGTGTGTGAGTGTGTGTGTACTGTGTGTGAGTGTGTGTGTACTGTGTGTGTGTGAGTGTACTGTGTGTGTGTGTGAGTGTACTGTGTGTGTACTGTGAGTGAGTGTACTGTGTGTGTGTGAGTGTACTGTGTGTGTGTGAGTGTACTGTGTGTGTGTGTGTGTGTACTGTGTGTGTACTGTGAGTGAGTGTACTGTGTGTGAGTGTGTGTGTACTGTGTGTGTGTGAGTGTACTGTGTGTGTGTGTGAGTGTACTGTGTGTGAGAGTGAGTGTACTGTGTGTGTACTGTGAGTGAGTGTACTGTGTGTGTGTGTGAGTGTACTGTGTGTGTGTGTGAGTGAGTGTACTGTGTGTGAGTGTGTGAGTGAGTGTACTGTGTGTGTGTGTGAGTGTACTGTGTGTGTGTGTGTGAGTGTACTGTGTGTGAGTGTGAGTGTACTGTGTGTGTGAGTGTACTGTGTGTGTGAGTGTACTGTGTGTGTGTGTGTGAGTGTACTGTGTGTGAGTGTGAGTGTACTGTGTGTGTGTGTGTGAGTGTACTGTGTGTGTGTGTGTGAGTGAGTGTACTGTGTGTACTGTGAGTGAGTGTACTGTGTGTGTGTGTGTACTGTGTGTGACTGTGTGTGTGTGTGTGTGAGTGTACTGTGTGTACTGTGAGAGGGAGTGTACCGCTGTTCCCGCAGTCTGCACAGGAGAGGAGGAATTCCGGTTCTCGGTTTCGGTTCCGATCCGAGGAGCCCAGACAGAAGCAGCAGACCAGCAGCGGAGTGGCAAACTCCTGCACAACCACCACAACAACCACAACAACCACAACAACAACAACAACAACCACAACAACAACAACCATTACAACAACAACAACAACCACAACAACAACCACAACAACCACAACCATTACAACAACAAACACAACAACCACAACAACAACCACAACAACCATTACAACAACAACCACCACAACAACAACCACAACAACCAC
>NW_027620929.1:70000-87500 GCF_964198595.1 Lampetra fluviatilis
CAGCAGCCGCAGCCGCCGTGGGGTTGTACAGGGGCCCGTCCTTGAGTAGGAGCCCAGCCGTAACGGCGCGGCGTGCCGCCAAGCGGAGCTGGTGCTGGAACGAGGCTGTGGCGGACAGACAGCCGAGGCCCGGAGTCGATCGCAAGTAGCGCTCCATCTCGCGCAGGGAGACGCCGGTCCCTGCGATGGTGATGATGCCATCGCCTCCGGCTGCTCCACCACCGGAAGATCCACCAGAAGATCCACCAGAAGATCCACCAGTTGCTCCACCAACTCCACCTCGGGCCTGAGTCAGGCTTCTTCGAGACGATGTGGAGCTAAGCAGGGCGGAGCTGGAATCCGCGCCACCACCACCACCGTCACCACCGCCGCCACCACCACCACCACCACCAACTCCACCACGGGCCTGAGTCAGGCTTCTTCTAGACGATGTGGAGCTAAGCAGGGTGGAGCTGGAATCAGCACCACCACCACCACCGTCACCACCACCGCCACCGCCACCACCACCGCCGCCACCACCACCAACTCCACCTCGGGCCTGAGTCAGGCTTCGTCTAGACGACGGAGTGCCGCCCCCGTCGCCCAACAATTCCCTGCATCGACGTCGTCCGACGGAAGAACCGCCACCACCGCCACCACCGCCGCCACCACCGCCACCACCGCCACCGCCACCACCACCGCCCTTGAGAGCCAACGCGGCCTTGACCAGGAGTTGAACCCACTCCGAACCGGTGGGGTGCTGCAGACGTGAACCGGTCGGGCCAGCGACCACAACACAGCCCGGCTGCTGTTGACGATGCTGCAGCTGCTGCTGTTGTTGTTGTTGTTGATGATGCTGGTGGTGGTGGTGCTGTTGTTGATGGTGTTGTTGTTGCTGCTGTTGTTGCTGCTGTTGTTGGCTTGTGTTGTTGCCGTACCAGGGGAGCGACGATGAAGGAGGTGGCGGAGCCATGGGCAGGGCCGTCGATGGGGACGATGGGAGGGAGGAGGAGGGGGTGGTGGTGGTGGTGAGCTGAGGGGGTGGTGAGTGGTGAGTGGGGTGAGGGGTGGTGAGTGGGGGGGGAGAAATACAGAGGTGAGGGTTATGATGGGCGGGGCAGCTCGCTTACTCACCCGCTCACCCACCCAGCCACACACTCACTCACTCACACACTCACTCACTCACTCACCCACCCAACCACTCACCCACCCACACACTCACTCACCCACCCACCCACTCACTCACTCACCCACTCACTCACTCACCCACCCACCCAGTCACCCACTCACACACCCACTCACTCACCCACCCACTCACTCACCCACTCACCCACACACCCACTCACCCACACACCCACTCACCCACCCACCCACCCACTCACCCACCCACCCACCCATTCACCCACCCACTGACCCACCCACCCACTCACTCACCCACTCACCCACACACCCACTCACCCACCCACCCATTCACCCACCCACTGACCCACCCACTGACCCACCCACCCACTCACTCACCCACTCACCCACACACCCACTCACCCACCCACTCACCCACCCACCCACACACTCACCCACTCACCAACTCACTCACACATCCACAAACTCACCCGCTCGCCCGCTCACTCACTCACCAACTCACCCACCCACCCACTCACTCACTCACCCACCCACTCACACACCCACCCACCCACCCACCCACACACCCACTCACCCACCCACTCACCCACCCACTCACCCACCCACTCACCCACCCACTCACCCACCCACTCACCCACCCACTCACCCACCCACGCACCCACCCACCCACTCACCCACCCACTCACTCACCCACTCACCCACCCACCCACCCACTCACCCACCCACTCACCCACCCACCCACTCACCCCCCAACCCACCCACCCACCCACCAACTCACCCACACACCCACTCACCCACCCACTCACTCACACAACCACCCACCCACCCACCGACCCACCCACTCACCCACTCACTCACCCACTCACCCACCCACCCAGTCACCCACTCACTCACCCACCCACTCACCCACCCACTCACTCACCCACTCACTCACTCACCCACCCACCCACTCACCCACCCACTCACCCACCCACTCACCCACCCACCCACTCACCCACCCACCCACTCACCCACCCACCCACTCACTCACCCACCCACCCACTCACCCACCCACCCACCCACCCACTCACCCACCCACCCACTCACTCACCCACCCACCCACTCACCCACCCACCCACCCACTCACCCACCCACTCACCCACCCACTCACCCACCCACTCACCCACCCACTCACCCACCCACTCACCCACCCACGCACCCACCCACCCACTCACCCACCCACTCACTCACCCACCCACTCACCCACCCACCAACTCACCCACCCACTCACCCACCCACCCACTCACCCCCCAACCCACCCACCCACCCACCAACTCACCCACACACCCACTCACCCACCCACTCACCCACTCACTCACACAACCACCCACCCACCCACCGACCCACCCACTCACCCACTCACTCACCCACCCACTCACCCACCCACCCAGTCACCCACTCACTCACCCACCCACTCACCCACCCACTCACTCACCCACCCACTCACTCACTCACTCACTCACCCACCCACTCACCCACCCACTCACCCACCCACTCACCCACTCACTCACCAACTCACCCACTCACCCACCCACCCACCCACTCACTCACTCACCCACCCACCCACCCACTCACTCACTCACCCACCCACCCACCCACACACCCACCCACTCGCCCACCCACCCACCCACTCGCCCACCCACTCACCCACACACCCACCCACTCGCCCACCCACCCACTCGCCCACCCACTCACCCACACACCCACCCACTCACAAACCCACCCACCCACTCACCCACTCACCCACCCACTCACCCACCCACCCACTCACTCACCCACCCACTCACTCACCCACCCACTCACCCACCCACCCACCCACTCACCCACCCACCCACCCACTCACCCACCCACTCGCCCACCCACTCACCCACCCACTCGCCCACCCACTCACCCACCCACCCACTCACCCACCCACGCACCCACCCACCCACTCACCCACCCACTCACTCACCCACCCACCCACTCACCAACCCACTCACCCACCCACCCCCCAACCCACTCACCCCATGCCCTCCAACGTTGGAAGCCAATCCACCACCACCACCACCGTTCCTCTGTTCACCGCCACCACCACCGCCACCACCACCACCACTCGCTCGCCCGCCCACCCACCCACTCACCCACCCACCCACCCACCCACCCACTCACCCACCCACCCACCCACCCACCCACTCACCCACCCACCCACCCACTCACCCACCCACCCACTCACTCACCAACCCACCCACCCACCCACCCACCCACCCACTCACTCACCAACCCACCCACCCACCCACCCACTCACTCACCAACCCACCCACCCACTCACCCACCCACCCACCCACTCACCCACCCACCCACTCACTCACCCACCCACTCACTCACCAACCCACCCACCCACCCACCCACCCACCTCCCAACCCACTCACCCCATGCCCTCCAACGTTGGAAGCCAATCCACCACCACCACCACCACCGTTCCTCTGTTCACCACCGCCACCACCGCCACCACCACCACCTGGGCGGTCAGGCGATGCTACTGCTGCCCTCCCGGGCCGACTGGGGTCTCGGTAGGAGGTGTGGCCCTTGCTGAGGACGCGCAGGACGGCCCTGTCCTTCACGCTCAACTCCAACTGCTCACGCACCGTCAACGGGGCAAGCCCATGAGCACCCTGGGGGGGTAGGGGGGGCGGAGGGAGAGATTAGGGAGAGTTAAGAGAGAGATTAGAGAGAGATTAGGGAGAGAGAGAGGCCGACTACGCACCCACTCACTCACTCACCCACTCACTCACTTACCAACTCACTCACTTACCCACCCACTGACCCACTCACTCATCCACCCACCCACTCACCCACTCACCGACCCACCCACCCACTCACTCACTCACCCACTCACTCCCCCACTCACCCACCCACTCCCCCACTCACCCACCCACCCACCCACTCACCCACCCACCCACTCACCCACCCACCAACTCACCCACCCACCCACTCACCCACCAACCAACCCACCCACCCACCCACTCACCCACCCACCCACCCACTCACCCACCCACCCACCCACTCACCCACCCACCCACTCACCCACCCACCAACCCACCCACTCACCCACCCACTCACCCACCCACCCACTCACCCACCCACCCACCCACTCACCAACCCACCCACTCACCCACCCACTCACCCACCCACCCACTCACCCACCCACCCACTCCCCCACTCACCCACCCACTCACCCACCCACCCACCCACCCACCAACCAACCCACCAACCCATCCACCCACCCAATCACCCACCCACCCACCCACTCACCCACCCACCCACCCACTCACCCACCCACCCACCCCACCCCTCACCTGCACGGCATGACAGATGCGCTCCTCCGATGGACGCTGCTTCTGTCTCTTCACCTTCCGGATGGCGTCTAGTATCCATGCCGTATACAGTGGGTTCGCCAGCTTCACCATGGCGACCTAGTTGCCATGGAGACCAAGGTTACCATTGGGTTGCAATGGAGGCAGAGACTCCACACAATGTAGAATTGTACCTGTACCAGATGGAAATTCCACCCGGTACAGCCATTGAAGGCTTCACGAACTACGCGGTCGAAAGAGATGTCAAATCATGTGGGAGCCAGAGGACATCCCTGCCACACGCCACACACACACACAGACAAAGATCCCCCGTGTAGCATTCACAGACTGTAGGGGCAAGTGCTGTTAGCGAGCACCTGTGAAGGCCGGCACTGTGGCACACGAGGGGGTGTGTGGCCAGCACTACGCCCGGCCGCCTTTGTCTCCCCAGCGGCGATGTTTACTACACACCGCTACACCAGGTACTCATGTGAGGCTGAGTCGACCTAGGGGAGGCCCAGGACCGGTTCAGATAATCGTCACTGGTGTTGAATCGAACCCGGGTCGCCGGGTTCGTAGCGCAGCGCCCCAACACACTCACACACACACAGACTCACACACACACACAGACTCACACACACACAGACTCACACACACACAGACTCACACACACACACAGACTCACACACACACAGACTCACACACACACAGACTCACACACACACACACAGACTCACACACACACAGACTCACACACACACACACAGACTCACACACACACAGACTCACACACACACACAGACTCACACACACACAGACTCACATACACACAGACTCACACACACACACTCACAGACTCACACACACAGACTCACACACACACACTCACACACACACACTCACACACACACACAGACTCACACACACACAGACTCACACACACACAGACTCACACACACACAGACTCACACACACACACACACAGACTCACACAAACACACACACACACTGACACACACACACAGACTCACACACACACACAGACTCACACACACACAGAGACTCACATACACACACAGAGACTCACACACACACAATCTCACACACACAGACTCACACACAAACACACAGACTCACACACAAACACACAGACTCACACACAAACACACAGACTCACACACAAACACACTCACCTGAATCTAGCATAAAGCCTTCCGTAGAAGGTACGTAGTTTGTCGTCCAGAATTGTGACAGGCTTACGCCTAGACTGAGAAGAGAAGGGAGAGAGAGAGAGGGGGGGGTAGAGAGGTATTAAGATCTATACACTCTGTGTGTGTGTGTGTCTCTGTGTGTGTGTCTCTGTGTGTGTGTGTCTCTGTGTGTGTGTCTCTGTGTGTGTGTCTCTGTGTGTGTGTCTCTGTGTGTGTGTCTCTGTGTGTGTGTCTCTGTGGGCGTCTCTCTCTCTCTGTGTGTGTCTCTGTGCGTGTGTCTCTGTGTGTGTGTCTCTGTGCGTGTGTGTCTCTGTGTGTGTGTCTCTGCTTTATTGACCTGGTCAAGGCCTATGATACCATCAGTAGGACTGGGCTCTGGGTTGTTCTTCGTGCTTTCGGAGTCCCTGACCCTCTGCTCACGATCATTAAGGACCTTCATGATGGTGAGCGGGCCCGGGTAAAACTACGTGGCCGGGAGTCGGAGCCTTTCCCTGTACACCTTGGGGTGCGACAGGGATGTCCTCTGGCTCCCACATTATTTAACATCTATTTCGACTGCGTAGTTCGTGAAGCCTTCAAAAGCTGTACCGGGGGAATTACCATTTGGTACAGATATAATGGGAGGCTGATCGACGCCCGGGTGCGATCAAGGGATGGCTCCCTATTGGTCAACCACGTTATGTATGCCGATGATTTGGTAATAGCTGCTCATTCAGAAGAGGAGTTGGAGACGCTGCTGCTGAGACTGGAGTGTGCCACCAAGAGGTGGGGCCTTACCATCAGCCCCACCAAAACTAAGCACCTGCCTGGGTATTTTGTACCATCGGGCACTCCACCCCCACAACTCCCAATCGGTGATGGGGCAGTTGTGGAGAGAGTGGAGAGTTTCCCATACCTGGGCAGTGTGCTTATGACCGGCTCCAGTTTATCAGCAGAGGTCTCACTCCGAATCAGTCGAGCGGCAATATCTTTTCATCGGTTGCGTAACGCTGTGTGGAAGCTACCTGGTCTGTCGCTCCGCACGAAGCTTCAGGTCTTCTCGGCCACGGTCATTCCCTCCCTTCTCTACGCTTGCGAAACGTGGACCCCCCTAGTGGAGCATCTTCGCCGGTTGGAAACATTTAGGCTGGCCTGCCTACGATCCATCCTGGGTTTAACCAGGCTGGATTGTGTGAGGAGCTCACAAGTCCTTGAAAGATCTGGGCAAAGTCCCATCAGTGAGCTCCTCCGGCAGGCAAGGCTGCGTTGGCTGGGTCATGTAGCCCGCATGCCCAGCCACCGCATGCCTAAACAGCTTTTGTTCGGCCGGATCGAGGGGGTTAAACGGGCGCGGCACGGGCTAGAGAAGAGATGGAGTGATGTGGTACAGGAGGACGTGGAGCTGAGTGGACTTGCCGATGACTGGTACCAGCGGTGTCAAGATCGGCCTCAGTGGAGGAGGCTCGTGAAGGACGCTACTGGGCAGTTGGAGGCAGTCGCCCTCCAACAACAACGGAGGGCGGAGGAGCGACGCTCACAACAACGAGCGGAGCGCCGGGTGGCTAAAGCACAGCAAGTTGGCACAGTAGGGGGCACAGGTGGTGGATCAGCCAGTCATCTCGGTCATCTCGGTCAGTCGACCCGTGGCACCTGGGTCTGCCCCGTGACCTCCTGCCAGCGGGCGTTCGACACTTCACGTGGCCTCAGGGTGCACATGGCCTGGCACAAGCGTCGTGGTGACGTCACCGCCACTTAGTGGCGAATGGCGGTTGTTGTTGTTGTGTCTCTGTGTGTGTGTGTCTCTGTGTGTGTCTCTCTGTGTGTGTGTCTCTGTGTGTGTCTCTCTGTGTGTGTGTGTCTCTCTCTGTGCGTGTGTCTCTGTGCGTGTGTCTCTGTGCGTGTCTCTCTGTGTGTGTGTGTCTCTGTGCGTGTGTCTCTGTGTGTGTGTCTCTGTGTGCGTCTCTCTCTGTGCGTGTGTCTCTGTGTGTGTCTCTGTGTGTGTGTCTCTGTGTGTGTGTGTCTCTGTGTGTGTGTCTCTGTGTGTGTGTCTCTATGTGCGTCTCTCTCTGTGTGTGTCTCTGTGTGCGTGTGTCTCTGTGTGCGTGTGTCTCTGTGTGTGTGTCTCTGTGTGTGTGTGTCTCTGTGTGTGTCTCTGTGTGTGTGTCTCTGTGTGTGTGTCTCTGTGTGTGTGTCTCTGTGCGTGTGTCTCTGTGCGTGTGTGTCTCTGTGTGTGTGTCTCTGTGTGTGTGTCTCTGTGTGTGTGTCTCTGTGTGTGTGTCTCTGTGCGTGTGTCTCTGTGCGTGTGTCTCTGTGTGTGCGTGTCTGTGTGTGTCTCTGTGTGTGTGTGTGTGTCTCTGTGCGTGTGTCTCTGTGCGTGTGTCTCTGTGTGTGTGTCTCTGTGTGTGTGTCTCTGTGTGTGTGTCTCTGTGTGTGTGTCTCTGTGTGTGTGTCTCTGTGTGTGTGTCTCTGTGTGTGTGTCTCTGTGTGTGTGTCTCTGTGTGTGTGTCTCTGTGTGTGTGTCTCTGTGTGTGTGTCTCTGTGTGTGTGTCTCTGTGTGTGTGTCTCTGTGTGTGTGTCTCTGTGTGTGTGTCTCTGTGTGTGTGTCTCTGGTAGCAGTACAACCCATGGCACCTGCTGGGTCTGCCCCGTGACCTCCTCCTCATGCACCTAGCCTGGCACAGCAGTACAACCCATGGCACATGCTGGGTCTGCCCCGTGACCTCCTCCTCATGCACCTAGCCTGGCACAGCAGTACAACCCATGGCACCTGCTGGGTCTGCCCCATGACCTCCTCCTCATGCACCTAGCCTGGCACAGCAGTACAACCCATGGCACCTGCTGGGTCTGTCCCGTGACCTCCTCCTCATGCACCTAGCCTGGCACAGCAGTACAACCCATGGCACCTGCTGGGTCTGTCCCGTGACCTCCTCCTCATGCACCTAGCCTGGCACAGCAGTCCAACCCATGGCACCTGCTGGGTCTGTCACGTGACCTCCTCCTCATGCACCTAGCCTGGCACAGCAGTACAACCCATGGCACCTGCTGGGTCTGCCCCGTGACCTCCTCCTCATGCACCTAGCCTGGCACAGCAGTACAACCCATGGCACCTGCTGGGTCTGTCACGTGACCTCCTCCTCATGCACCTAGCCTGGCACAGCAGCACAGCCCATGGCACATGCTGGGTCTGCCCCGTGACCTCCTCCTCATGCACCTAGCCTGGCACAGCAGTCGACCCGTGGCACCTGCAGGGTCTGTCACGTGACCTCCTCCTCATGCACCTAGCCTGGCACAGCAGCACAGCCCGTGGCACCTGCTGGGTCTGTCACGTGACCTCCTCCTCATGCACCTAGCCTGGCACAGCAGTACAACCCATGGCACCTGCTGGGTCTGCCACGTGACCTCCTGCCAGCGGGCGTTCGACACTTCACGTGGCAGCCTCAAGGTGCACTTGGCCTGGCACAAGCGTCGTGGTGACGTCACCGCCACTTAGTGGCGAATGGCGGTTGTTGTGTCATTGTGTGTGTGTGTGTGTCACTGTGTGTGTGTGTCACTGTGTGTGTGTGTTACTGTGTGTCACTGTGTGTGTGTCACTGTGTGTGTCACTGTGTCTCTGTGTGTGTGTCACTGTGTGTGTCACTGTGTCACTGTGTGTGTCACTGTGTGTGTCACTGTGGGTGTCACTGTGGGTGTCACTGTGGGTGTCACTGTGGGTGTCACTGTGTGTGTGTCACTGTGTGTGTCACTGTGTCTCTGTGTGTGTGTCACTGTGTGTGTCACTGTGTCACTGTGTGTGTCACTGTGTGTGTCACTGTGGGTGTCACTGTGGGTGTCACTGTGTGTGTGTCACTGTGTGTGTGTTACTGTGTGTCACTGTGTCACTGTGTGTGTGTCACTGTGTGTGTCACTGTGTCACTGTGTGTGTCACTGTGTGTGTCACTGTGGGTGTCACTGTGTGTGTGTGTGTGTCACGTGACCTCCTGCCAGCGGGCGTTCGACACTTCACGTGGCAGCCTCAAGGTGCACATGGCCTGGCACAAGCGTCGTGGTGACGTCACCGCCACTTAGTGGCGAATGGCGGTTGTTGTATCATTGTGTGTGTGTGTGTCACTGTGTGTGTGTGTCACTGTGTGTGTGTGTCACTGTGTGTCACTGTGTCACTGTGTGTGTGTCACTGTGTGTGTCACTGTCTCTGTGTGTCACTGTGTGTGTGTGTCACTGTGTGTCACTGTGTCACTGTGTGTGTGTGTCACTGTGTCACTGTGTGTGTGTCACTGTGTGTGTGTGTCACTGTGTGTGTGTGTCACTGTGTGTGTCACTGAGTGTGTCACTGTGTGTGTCACTGTGTGTGTCACTGAGTGTGTCACTGAGTGTCACTGTGTGTGTCACTGAGTGTCACTGTGTGTGTCACTGAGTGTCACTGTGTGTGTCACTGAGTGTCACTGTGTGTGTCACTGTGTGTGTGTCACTGTGTGTGTGTCACTGTGTGTGTCACTGTGTGTGTCACTGAGTGTGTGTCACTGTGTGTGTCACTGAGTGTGTCTCTCTGTGTGTGTCTCTCTGTGTGTGTCTCTCTGTGTGTGTCTCTCTGTGTGTGTCTCTCTGTGTGTGTCTCTCTGTGTGTCTCTGTGTGTGTGTGTGTCTCTCTGTGTGTGTCTCTCTGTGCGTGTCTCTCTGTGCGTGTCTCTCTGTGCGTGTCTCTCTGTGCGTGTCTCTCCGTGCGTGTCTCTCTGTGCGTGTCTCTCTGTGTGTCTCTCTCTGTGTGTCTCTCCACCATCACTACAACCACCACCACAACCACCACAACAACACCACAACAACCACCACCACAACAAGCACGACCACAACCACCAACACCTCCACTACCACCACAACAACCACCACCTCCACAACAACCACCTCCACAACCACACCTCCACAACCACCACCTCCACAATAACAACCACCACCTCCACAACCACCACCTTCACAACCACAACAACCACCACAACAACCACCTTCACAACCACAACAACCACCACAACAACCACCACCTCCACAACCACATCAACCACCACAACCACCACCATCAAAACAACCACCACCTCCACAACCACAACAACCACCACCTCCACAACCACCACCTCCACAACAACCACCACCTCCACAACAACCACCTCCACAACAACCACCACCTCCACAACAACCACCTCCACAACAACCACGACAACAACCACCACAACAACCACTCTCAATCAGTCGCCTCTCTGTCACCACAACAGTCACCACAACAACCACCACAACAACAACCACCACGACCTCCATCATCACAACAACGACCACCTCCACCACAACAACCACCTTCACAACCACCAAAACAACCACAACAACTAACACCACCTCAACCACCTTCACAACAACCACCACCACCACAACAACAACCACCTTCACAACAACCACCACCACCTTCACAACAACCACCACAACAACAACCACCACAGCAGCAACCACCACAGCAGCAACCACCACAACAACCACCACAGCAGCAACCACCACAACAACCACCACAGCAGCAACCACCACAGCAGCAACCACCACAACAACCACCACAGCAGCAACCACCACAACAACCACAACAACCACATTCACAACAACCACAACCACCACCACAGTAACAATCACCGCAGCAACCACAACAACCACCACAGCAACAACCACATTCACAACAACCACCACAACCACCACAGTAACAATCACCGCAGCAACCACAACAACCACCACAGCAACAACCACCACAACAACCACCACAGCAACAACCACCACAACAATCACAACAACCATCACAACAACCACCACAACAACCACCACAGCAACAACCACCACAACAACCATCACAACCACCACAGCAACCATCACAACCACCACCACAACAACAACCACATTCACAACAACCACCACAGCAACAACCACCACAGTAACCACAGCAACCACAACAACCATCTCAACAAGCACCACCACAACAACAACCACAACAACCACCACAGCAACAACCACCACAACAACAACCACCACAACAACAACCACCACCTCCACTAAGCCAGGTTCAACTTCACTGCTGGGTTGCAACATTACAACAACAACCACCACAACCACCACCACCACAGCAACCACAACAACAACCACCACAGCAACCACCACAACAACAACCACCACAACGACCACCACCACAGCAACCACAACAACCACAACAACAACAACCACCACAACCACCACCACCACAGCAACCACAACAACCACAACAACCACCACCACCACAGCAACCACAACAACCACCACAACAACCACAACAACCACCACCACCACCACAGCAACCACAACAATAACCACCACAGCAACCACAACAACCACAACAACCACCACCACAACAACAACCACCACCTCCACTAAACCAGGTTCAACTTCACTGCTGGGTTGCAACATTACAACAACAACCACCACAACCACCACCACCACCGCAACCACAACAACAACCACCACAGCAACCACAACAACAACCACAACAACCACCACAGCAACCACAACAACAACCACCACAGCAACCACAACAACAACCACCACAACCACCACCTCCACTAAGCCAGGTTCAACTTCACTGCTGGATTGCAACATTACAACAACAACCACCACAACCACCACCACAGCAACCACAACAACAACCACAACAACAACCACCACAACAACAACCACCACCAACCGTCAAACCTCACCCCCCTCCCCACCACCCCCCCCGGGTGTGTAGGCCCGAGCCACGGCCTCGCCTAGCTCGGCGCCCCCGACGAAGCCCCGAGGCCCCGCGGCCCACCGGCCCAGGCGAGCCCGAGGCTTCGGCCTACAAACCGCCGCTCCCCCCCCCCCCTCCGCCTTCAACTCCCTGCAAAAAAAACCCCGTCTCTGCCCGCCCGCCCGCACCCGCCGGATGGGAGCGCGTGGGGGTTTCTCACCACGACGACGAAGAAGAAGAAGATGACGAGGAGGGAGAGAGGGAGGGAGGAAGGCGAAGAGGGGAGAGAGGGAGGATTTCGAAGCGAATTCTCCCGCCTCAGACTCAGCCGAAGCCTCCACGCGCCGCCATCTTCTCTCCTGTTAGAGCGCGCGCGAGCGAATAGCTGCTGCTGCTGCGGCGGTTGGTTGAGGGGGGAGGGGCAATTGGGGTGCGTGATGACGTCATCGCGTTGCGTGATGACGTCGACGCGGGGGCGGACAGAGAGAAACGAACGATACGCGGTGACGTCACGAGAGGAATTCGCGTTGGGGTGGCCGTGCGTGATGACGTAGCGGCACGGGGGGGAAGCGTGCGCGATGACGTCGGTTGGGGGGGGGAGCCTAAAGATACGTGATGACGTCAGGAGGGAGAGGAGGGAGGGATTTCGTCTCCGGCGGGGCGGTGTGCTTGATGATGACGTCATCACGCACGCGGTAGCGTGCGTGATGACGTCGTCGTGTAGGAAGAGATAGGTGCGTGATGACGTCCGTGGGAAGTGGAAGAGAGGCTAACGATGCGTGATGACGTCACGAAAGGAGAGAGGGGGGTTTAGTCTCCTGGGGGGGGGGGGGCGGTGTGCGTAAAGACGTGGGCACGGGTGGAGGCGTGCGTGATGACGTCATCGTGTTGGAAGAGATGGGTGCGTGATGACGTCCGTAGGGGGGGGGGGTAGAGCCTAACGATGCGTGATGACGTCACGAATAAAGAGGTGGAAGGGAGTGTGCCTGATGACGTCACTATGAAAGGGTGAAGCGTGCGCGATGACGTCATTGTGTTGGAAGCGATACGTGCGCGATGACGTATTGAGGGGGAGAGAGAGCCTAAGGATGCGTGATGACGTCACGAATAGACGGGGGTTTCGTCTCCGATGGGGCGGTGAGCGTGATGACGTCAGCACGGCGGAAGTGTACGTGATGACGTCATTGCATTGGAAGGGAGAGGTGCGTAATGACGTCACGAGCGGAGTCGCCAGGACAAGGTGTGCGTGATGACGTCAGTCCCGATAGAGGGGGGAAAGCGTGCGTCATGACGTCTACGTATTAGAAGAGATACGTGCGTGATGACGTCACCTCGACGGAAGATCCTTGTGATGACGTCATCGCGTCGGAGGCACGTGCGTTGCGACGTCACTGAGACGGGGGGGGGGGTTGTTCGCGATGACATCATCGCGTCGAAGAAGATGCGTGCGCGGTGACGTCATCAAACTGAATTCGACGTGAGCGTGATGACGTCACCGCGTGTGTGTGTGGAGAGTGGTGGTGCAGTGGTTAGCGCACTGTGTGTGTGGGGGGGGAGTGGTGGTGCAGTGGTTAGCGCACTGTGTGTGTGGGGAGTGGTGGTGCAGTGGTTAGCGCACTGTTTGTGTGTGTGGGGAGTGGTGGTGCAGTGGTTAGCGCAGTGTGTGGGTGGGGAGTGGTGGTGCAGTGGTTAGCGCACTGTTTGTGTGGGGAGTGGTGGTGCAGTGGTTAGCGCACTGTGTGTAGGGGGAGTGGTGGTGCAGTGGTTAGCGCACTGTGTGTGGGGAGTGGTGGTGCAGTGGTTAGCGCACTGTTTGTGTGTGTGGGGAGTGGTGGTGCAGTGGTTAGCGCACTGTGTGTGTGGGGAGTGGTGGTGCAGTGGTTAGCGCACTGTGTGTGTGTGGGGGGAGTGGTGGTGCAGTGGTTAGCGCACTGTTTGTGTGTGTGGGGAGTGGTGGTGCAGTGGTTAGCGCACTGTGTGTGTGTGGGGAGTGGTGGTGCAGTGGTTAGCGCACTGTGTGTGTGTGGGGAGTGGTGGTGCAGTGGTTAGCGCACTGTGTGTGTGTGTGGGGAGTGGTGGTGCAGTGGTTAGCGCACTGTGTGTGTGTGGGGAGTGGTGGTGCAGTGGTTAGCGCACTGTGTGTGTGTGTGTGGGGAGTGGTGGTGCAGTGGTTAGCGCACTGTGTGTGTGTGTGTGGGGAGTGGTGGTGCAGTGGTTAGCGCACTGTTTGTGTGGGGAGTGGTGGTGCAGTGGTTAGCGCACTGTGTGTATGTGGGGAGTGGTGGTGCAGTGGCTAGCGCACTGTGTGTGTGGGGAGTGGTGGTGCAGTGGTTAGCGCACTGTGTGTGTGTGGGGAGTGGTGGTGCAGTGGCTAGCGCACTGTGTGTGGGGAGTGGTGGTGCAGTGGTTAGCGCACTGTGTGTGTGTGGGGGGAGTGGTGGTGCAGTGGTTAGCGCACTGTTTGTGTGTGTGGGGAGTGGTGGTGCAGTGGTTAGCGCACTGTGTGTGTGTGGGGAGTGGTGGTGCAGTGGTTAGCGCACTGTGTGTGTGTGTGTGGGGAGTGGTGGTGCAGTGGTTAGCGCACTGTGTGTGTGTGGGGAGTGGTGGTGCAGTGGTTAGCGCACTGTGTGTGTGTGGGGAGTGGTGGTGCAGTGGTTAGCGCACTGTGTGAGTGGGGAGTGGTGGTGCAGTGGTTAGCGCACTGTGTGTGTGTGGGGAGTGGTGGTGCAGTGGTTAGCGCACTGTGTGTGTGTGGGGAGTGGTGGTGCAGTGGTTAGCGTACTGTGTGTGTGGGGAGTGGTGGTGCAGTGGTTAGCGCACTGCGTGTGTGTGGGGAGTGGTGGTGCAGTGGTTAGCGCACTGTGTTTGGAGTGGTGGTGCAGTGGTTAGCGCACTGTGTGTGTGGGGAGTGGTGGTGCAGTGGTTAGCGCACTGTGTGTGTGTGGGGAGTGGCGCTGCTTGCTACCAACAGCACTTGCCCCTGCAGCCTGCAGCAGGCTACATGGGTGAGCTTTGTCTTTCTGTGGGTGGTGAGTGGGTGGGTTGGATAGTGGGTGGGTCGGTGAGTGGGTGGATGGGTGGGTGAGTGGGTGGGTGAGTGGGTGAGTGGGTGGGTGAGTGAGTGGGTGGGTGGGTGAGTGACAGGGTGAATGAGTTGGTGGGTGGGTGAGTTGGTGGGTGATTGGATGAGGTGAGTGAGTGGGTGGGTGGATGAGTGGGTGGGTGAGTGGGTGGATGGGTGGGTGGATGGGTGAGTGACAGGGTGAATGAGTTGGTGGGTGGGTGAGTGGGTGGATGGGTGGGTGAGTGAGTGGGTGGGTGAGTGACAGGGTGAGTTGGTGGGTGGGTGAGTTGGTGGGTGATTGGGTGAGTGAGGTGAGTGGGTGAGTGGGTGGGTGAGTGGGTGAGTGGGTGGATGGGTGGGTGAGTGGGTGAGTGAGTGAGTGGGTGGGTGAGTGACAGGGTGAATGAGTTGGTGGGTGGGTGAGTGAGTTGGTGGGTGACAGGGTGAGTGAGTTGGTGGGTGGGTGAGTTGGTGGGTGATTGGGTGAGTGAGGTGAGTGAGTGGGTGATTGGGTGGATGAGTGAGTGGGTGGGTGAGTGGGTGGGTGAGTGAGTGAGTGGGTGAGTGAGTGGGTGACAGGGTGAGTGAGTTGGTGGGTGGGTGAGTGAGTGGGTGGATGAGTGGGTGAGTGAGTGGGTGGGTGAGTGACAGGGTGAGTGAGTTGGTGGGTGGGTGAGGGAGTGGGTGAGGGAGTGGGTGAGTTGGTGGGTGAGTGGGTGAAGGAGTGGATGGGTGGGTGAGTGGGTGAGTGAGTGGGTGGGTGAGTGGGTGGATGGGTGGGTGAGTGACAGAGTGAGTGAGTTGGTGGGTAGGTGAGTGGGTGGGTGAGTGGGTGAGTGAGTGGGTGAGTGGTTGAGTGAGTGA
Organism: Lampetra fluviatilis; assembly: GCF_964198595.1. Classification (NCBI taxonomy): domain Eukaryota; kingdom Metazoa; phylum Chordata; class Hyperoartia; order Petromyzontiformes; family Petromyzontidae; genus Lampetra; species Lampetra fluviatilis. The sequence goes on from NW_027620929.1 coordinate 86,366, forward strand.
GTGGGTGAGTGGTTGAGTGAGTGGGTGGGTGAGTGAGTGAGTGGGTGAGTGGGTGAGTGGTTGAGTGGGTGGGTGAGTGGGTGAGTGGGTGGGTCAGTGGGTGGGTGGGTGAGGGAGTGACAGGGTGAGTGGGTGGGGTGCTCGCGAACAGCACTTGCCCCTACATTCTGTTAAAGGCGACACGGGGAATCTTTGCTTTGTGCTTGAGTCGTGTTAAATATTATCAGAGAAGCCTTTCCATTTGTATTTTATTTGTGTACAGGAAATCACTCACTGACTCGCTCACTCACTCACCCACCCACTCACCCTGTCACCCACTCACCCACCCACTCACCCACCCACTCACCCACCCACTCACCCACCCACTCACCCACCCACTCACCCACCCACTCACCCACCCACTCACTCACCCACTCACTCACCCACTCACTCACCCACTCACCCACCCACCCACCCACTCACCCACTCACTCACCCACTCACCCTGTCACCCACCCACCCACCAACCCACTCACTCACCCACCCACTCACTCACCCACCCACTCACCCACCCACCCACTCACCCACCCACCCACCCACTCACCCACTCACCCACTCACCCATCCACTCACTCACCCACCCACCCACCCACTCACCCACTCACTCCAACTCCACCAGTGCCAGACCCTCCCACCCACCATCACCGCCACTTCCCAAGTCCACCCACACATCCGTCTGCAGCAACTCCAGCACGCAAAGTGGACCTTCCTTGTCCACCACCTCCTTGTCCACCACCTCCTCGTCCACCAGTTTGTCTTCCCCAGGGCTCCTTGTAGTCGTCAGCGTCTGTCCAGTGCCTCCACCACCTCCACCACCTCCTCCACCACCTCCACCACCAGCTCCTCCATCACCTCCACCACCTCCTCCACCACCTCCACCACATCCTCCAACTCCACCACCTCCACCACCACCTCCTCCACCGTCACCTCCACCTCCATCACCACCTCCACCTCCTCCACCTCCAACTCCACCACCACCACCTCCTCCACCACCACCTCCTCCAACTCCACCACCTCCTCCAACTCCACCACCTCCTCCAACTCCACCACCTCCTCCAACTCCACCACCTCCTCCACCACCACCTCCTCCAACTCCAC
>NW_027620929.1:90000-137500 GCF_964198595.1 Lampetra fluviatilis
ACGACCACCACCACCACCACCACCTCTTCCCCTAATCCCCACCTCCTCCTCTCTCATCTTCTTCAATTTCCCACCACCACCGTCACCACCACCACCGTCACCACCACCACCACCACCGGCACCACCGGCACCACCGGCACCACCACCACCACCACGTCGACCACCACCCCCACCATTCCCCCTCACCCCACCCTCACCCCGACCCTCACCCCCACCACCCTCACCCCCACCACCCTCACCTTCACCACCCCCACAATTAAGCATCCTGTGCCTCCGCAGATTCTCCGCTCGACTAAAGTCTGCCCCGCACGCCCCGCACACGTACGGACGCTCCCCGCTATGCGACCGCGAGTGGCGCTTCAGCCCGGCGGGCGCCGAGAAGTTCCGCCCGCAAACCCCGCACATCCACCCGGCGGCCTTCTTCGCCCGGGCCTCCGCCCTGGCCTCGGCCTTCCTCGCGGCCGCCTCTTCCCTCGCCCCGGGGTGCGTCCGCGTGTGAGCCGAGAGCTCCCCGGATCGGGCGAACGATTTGCCGCACACGTGGCAACTGTACGGGCGTTCTCCCGTGTGGATCCGCGAGTGGCTCTTGAGCTGACCGGTCATGGCGAAGGACTTCTCGCAGACGCCGCATTGGTAGGGTCGTTCGCCCGTGTGGACGCGAGCGTGGTAGCGCATGCTGCCAACGTGCTCCGACGAGTAGGGGCACCAGTCGCAACGTAGACGCTTGCGGGGTTCGGATGATGGGCCGGGCTCGGCGGGGGTAGGGAGGACGATGCTTGGGTGATGGTGGAAGTGATGGTGGTGGTGGTGGTGGTGGGGGGGGGGTGGGGAGGTGGTGGTGGGTGGTGGTTGTGGTGATGGCGGTGGTAGAGGTGATGGTGGTGGTGGGGGGGGGGGAGGTGGTGGTGGTGGTGATGGTGGTGATGGAGGTGGTGGTGATGGCGGTGGTGATGGTGTAGGTGGTGGTGATGGTGGTGGTGATGATGGCGGAGGTGGTGGTGGTGGTGGTGGTAGTGGCGGTGGTGGTGGCGGCGGTGGTGGTGGGGGAGGAAGGAGAGAGAGAGAGAGAGAAGTGAGAATCATGGTAACGGTCCAGCTCCTGACGGAGTGGCGGCAGCCTTTCCTACACATCAGAACCAGTCTAACGGTCCTCCTGAATACCGCAGAGATCCAGGCGGTGCCGTCTAGCTCCTGACGGAGGAGTGGCAGCCTTTCCTACACATCAGAACCAGTCTAACGGTCCTCCTGAATACCGCAGAGATCCAGGCGGTGCCGGTCTAGCTCCTGACGGAGGAGTGGCAGCCTTTCCTACACATCAGAACCACCCCACCGGACCTCCTGAATACCGCAGAGATCCAGGCGGTGCCGGTCTAGCTCCTGACGGAGGAGTTGCAGCCTCTCCACACACACGAGAACCAGTCAACCAGACATCCTGTATAACACAGAGATCCAGACGGTACCGGTCTAGCTCCTGACGGAGGAGTTGCAGCCTCTCCACACACACGAGAACCAGTCAACCAGACATCCTGTATAACACAGAGATCCAGGCGGTACCGGTCTAGCTCCTGACGGAGGAGTTGCAGCCTCTCCACACACACGAGAACCAGTCAACCAGACATCCTGTATAACACAGAGATCCAGACGGTACCGGTCTAGCTCCTGACGGAGGAGTTGCAGCCTCTCCACACACACGAGAACCAGTCAACCAGACATCCTGTATAACACAGAGATCCAGACGGTACCGGTCTAGCTCCAGACGGAGGAGTAGCAGTCCCTCCAATCCACGACACACACAACCGGTCCGGCTCCGGACGGAGGAGTGGCAGCCTTTCCTACACAACAGAACCTCCCCACCGGATCTCCTGAATACTACGGAGATCCAGGGGTAACTGATCTAGCTCCCGACAGAAGACCACCACTCCTCACCTCCGCTTCATGGGAAGGCGAGCCCAAAGTAGCCTGGGGCTTACAGCTTCCCACACCTCACCGCCACGCTCCCACACCCCTTCATTCTTTTGTTCAGAAGAAGAGCCACACCCTGTTGTTTGGCAGTCTCCTGCACGAGTAGAGGACTGTCCACCCCTCATGGTGGCAGGAGCCAGAGCCGGTCCACCGGACCTCCTGAATACCGCAGAGATCCAGGCGGTACCGGTCCAGCTCCCGACAGAGGAGTGGCAGCCTCTCCTCCTCCGCAGTGAGCGCTCGAACATTCCACGTGGCCACCCGTAGTGGCTTTTCGTTGTTTCTGGAGGAGCCCCGAGGGTAAAGATTCAATCTCCTGGCTCCGCCAAATGGGGGTTTGGCCAGGAGACGTCATATACAACATTCCCCCACGGGGCTTCCGGCACAATCTTAGTTAGATTTTGAACACGTGGTTTTAGGGGTTCAGTGACCCCTCGTTTAGCGCGGTTAATGGGGACCGGAACCCCCTCGCGACAGGTGAAAATCCACGAAGCAGGATTTGGCTACCAGAATGTTTAAAATATGCATATTTATACTTTATATATATATTTTACTTAAATCTATTTAATTATAAAACCTTAATATTATACATTCACTCTCTCTCATACGATACGTATTATGGTGTTCTACACGATGACTTTCGACTTAAAGCTTCACCTGAGGACGGCTGCTTGCGTTGTGGCCGAAACGTCGTGAGAATTATTTTATTATGTTTTATTTTTATTACGTCATTACTTCCCTTCTACGTGACTTTACCGACAGACCTGGTCATCACCTGAGGACGGCTGCTTGCGTTGTGGCCGAAACGTCGTGAGAATTATTTTATTATGTTTTATTTTTATTACGTCATTACTTCCCTTCTACGTGACTTTACCGACAGACCTGGTCATCACCTGAGGACGGCTGCTTGCGTTGTGGCCGAAACGTCGTGAGAATTATTTTATTATGTTTTATTTTTATTACGTCATTACTTCCCTTCTACGTGACTTTACCGACAGACCTGGTCATCACCTGAGGACGGCTGCTTGCGTTGTGGCCGAAACGTCGTGAGAATTATTTTATGAAGTTTTATTTTTATCACGTCATTACTTCCCTTCTACGTGACTTTACCGACAGACCTGGTCATCACCTGAGGACGGCTGCTTGCGTTGTGGCCGAAACGTCGTGAGAATTATTTTATGAAGTTTTATTTTTATCACGTCATTACTTCCCTTCTACGTGACTTTACCGACAGACCTGGTCATCACCTGAGGACGGCTGCTTGCGTTGTGGCCGAAACGTCGTGAGAATTATTTTATGAAGTTTTATTTTTATCACGTCATTACTTCCCTTCTACGTGACTTTACCGACAGACCTGGTCATCACCTGAGGACGGCTGCTTGCGTTGTGGCCGAAACGTCGTGAGAATTATTTTATGAAGTTTTATTTTCATTATTTTATTACTTCCCTTCTACGTGACGGCTTTACCGAAAGAACCAAGAAGAAGAAAATGACAATGACGACGATGACAGACCTGTGCAGTTCGATGAACGTGATGATGATGATGATGACGACGACGACGATGATGGTGATAATTGGTTTTTCACCCTTCTATCTGGCAACAAAACTGACACCTTTTTACAAGGAGTCATGTTTGCATAGACCACAATACCTGCAGTCATAATGCAAACAAAAGAACATAACTCTGATAATGTATGCACTGTCCTTGAAGTTGATTGGTCCACACCCGAGACAGCTTTCCTTAGAGCCTAGTCTCACATGGGTTGGACCAGATGACGCCAAAAGGCGCACAACTCAAAGACAACGCACCATCAGAGTATGAGAGCTCGGGGCAAGCATCTACACTATGGGAACCTCATTTGCCAGTAAAAATATGATAATTGGTTTTTTACCCTTCTCTCTGCCAACAAAACTGACACCTTTTTACAAGGAGTCATGTTTGCATAGACCGCAATACCTGCAGCCATAATACAAACAAAAGACATAACTCTGATAGTGTGCACTGTCCTTGATGACTCCTTGTAAAAAGGTGTCAGTTTTGTTGCCAGATAGAAGGGTAAAAAACCAATTATCATATTTTTACTGGCAAATGAGGTTCCCATAGTGACGATGATGATGGTGTTACTGCACAGGTATAATGAAGCCTTTAAATCAGTTCGAACCGCGAAGTGGCGAGGGATTACTGTAACTTGAATTGAATGTGAAGGGGTTGAACAGCGGTGGTGACATGCGCCAAAAGATGAAAGGCCGAGTTTGCAATCCACCCCCCTCCGTGACATGACTCACCATAGCGTCACCGTCCGGCACCACCAATGAGGTGTGTTGGTTGTTATTCAGAATGTCAGTCACTCCCTCACACACACACACACAAGAACCAGTCCACCAGACCTACGCGATACGGAAGTCCAGGTGGTACTGATCCAGCTCCGGACGGACAAATGGCAGCACGCCATTTTCGCTCACCCACTCATCTACCCACTCGCTCACTCGCCCACTCACTCGCTCACCCACCCACCCACTCACCCACCCACTCACCCACCCACTCACCCACCCACTCACCCACCCACTCACCCACTCACCCACCCACCCACTCACCCACCCACCCACTCACCCACCCACCCACTCACCCACCCACCCACTCACCCACTCACCCACCCACTCACCCACCCACCCACTCACTCACCCACTCACCCACCCACCCACCCACCCACTCACCCACCCACCCACTCACCCACCCACCCACTCACTCACCCACTCACCCACCCACTCACCCACCCACTCACCCACCCACCCACCCACCCACTCACCCACCCACTCACCCACCCACCCACCCACCCACTCACCCACCCACTCACCCACCCACCCACTCACCCACCCACCCACTCACCCACCCACCCACTCACCCACCCACCCACCCACCCACTCACCCACTCACCCACCCACCCACTCACCCACCCACCCACTCACCCACCCACCCACCCACCCACTCACCCACCCACCCACCCACCCACTCACCCACTCACCCACCCACTCCCCCACCCACCCACCCACTCACTCACCCACCCACCCACCCACCCACTCACTCACTCACTCACCCACCCACCCACTCACCCACTCACCCACTCACCCACCCACCCACTCACCCACTCACCCACCCACTCACCCACCCACCCACCCACTCACCCACTCACCCACTCACCCACCCACCCACTCACTCACCCACTCACCCACCCACCCACGCACCCACCCACCCACTCACCCACCCACCCACCCACCCACTCACCCACCCACCCACCCACTCACCCACCCACCCACCCACCCACTCACTCACCCACCCACCCACCCACTCACCCACTCACCCACTCACCCACCCACCCACTCACCCACTCACTCACCCACTCACCCACCCACCCACCCACCCACCCACCCACTCACTCACCCACTCACCCACCCACCCACCCACGCACCCACCCACCCACCCACTCACCCACCCACCCACCCACCCACCCACCCACTCACTCACCCACCCACTCACCCACCCACCCACCCACCCACCCACTCACCCACCCACCCACCCACCCACTCACCCACCCACTCACCCACTCACCCACTCACTCACCCACCCACCCACCCACCCACTCACCCACCCACCCACCCACTCACCCACTCACCCACCCACCCACCCACTCACCCACCCACTCACTCACCCACCCACTCACCCACCCACCCACCCACCCACCCACCCACTCACTCACCCACTCACCCACCCACCCACCCACCCACCCACCCACTCACCCACCCATCCACTCACTCACCCACCCACCCACTCACTCACCTTGCCATATCACCTCCGCCGTCTCCTGCCTGCGCCCTCGCCGCCACTATAGCCGGTATGAGCCTCGCAGCGCGGATCTCGTAGCTCAGCGGTCGCGCCAGGTGGATGCGCTGGTGCTTGTCCCTCTGTGCCACTCTCCCGAATCCACGACCGCACACGCAGCAAGTGTACGGCCTGAGACCCGAGTGGGCGATCAGGTGGACCCGCAGGGAATTGCGGGAACTCAACGATGAGCCGCAAATTTCGCACTGAATTCGAGGCGATGGTGACGTTGGTGGTGGCCGTGGTGACGTTGGTGGTGGCGGTGGCGGTGGTGCAGCAGTAGAGGTAGCAGCAGCAGCAGCAGCAGTAGCAGCAGCAGCAGTAGTAGTAGCAGCAGCAGCAGTAGCGGTGTTACCGCGGTCGTGGTGGTTAGTAGCGGAACCATCACCACCGCCACCACCACCGCCACCACCACCACCACCACCGCCACCACCACCGCCACCACCGCCACCACCGCCGCCACCACCACCACGCTCCTTACGAGGCTGTCTATGCGGCGGCCGCGGCAAACCCCCGAAGTGTCTCCGCCGTTCGTGCTGCCGGGCGTGCCTTGCCACCATGAAATCAGCGCCGCAAACGGAGCAGAGGTAGGGTCGCGGTCGATCCAACCGACGGGCCTCGCCGCCCCGCTCACCGCCCCGCTCACCGCCACCCTCACCGCCCCCCTCGCCGCCACCGCGACAGGCCGATGCGCAGTGCATGTTGAGCGAAGATGCGCGGGCAAAGGAACGTCCGCAGGCCGAGCAGAGGAACGGTCGTTCTCCCGTGTGGGTGAGCTGGTGCTGACGGAGTCTGCCCAAGCGGTGCGATGAGTATAAGCACAAGGAACAGCGGTGAAGAGGTTGTCTGTCCGGCTGCCGTCTTCTGTTACCATCGCCACCATCATCACCGCCGTCACCGCGCTCACCGCACTGACCAACCTCACCATCATCACCGCCATCACCGCCCTCACCACCCTCACCGCACTGACCACCCTCACCATCATCACCGCCATCACCGCCATCACCGCACTGACCAACCTCACCGCCCTCACCGCCCTCACCGCCACCCTCACCACCCTCACCGCACTGACCAACCTCACCGCCCTCACCACCCTCACCACCCTCACTGCCCTCACCGCCCTCACCACCCTCACCGACCTCACCGCCCTCACCGCCCTCACCGCCCTCACCGCCCTCACCGCCCTCACCACCCTCACCGCCCTCACCACCCTCACCACCCTCACCACCACCCTCACCGCCCTCACCGCCCTCACCGCCCTCACCACCCTCACCACCACCCTCACCGCCACGACAAGCCGGGAGTTCTCCCGCGTGGGTGAGCTGGTGCTGACGAAGACTGCCCAAGCGCAGGGATGAGTAGGGGCACAGTGGGCAGTGGTGGAGGTGGTGGAGGTGGTGGAGGTGGTGGAGTTGGGAGGGTGAGTGGCCGGTTGTTGATGCTGTTGTTGTTGTTGTTGCTGTTGTTGTTGTTGTTGCTGCTGCTGCTGCTGCTGCTGCCGTCGAAGGCATCAGAGGCACCTCCTGCCGCTGATGGCGACGCTGCATCGGGCTCCGTGTGGATCGGTGACATCTGCATCTGCAGAACGTGAAGAACCAGTGGCATCTACATCTGGGCTAACCACTGCACCACCACTCCCCACACACACACACAGTGCGCTAACCACTGCACCACCACTCCCCACACACACACAGCGCGCTAACCACTGCACCACCACTCCCCACACACACACAGTGCGCTAACCACTGCACCACCACTCCCCACACACACACACAGCGCGCTAACCACTGCACCGCCACTCCCCACTCACACACACAGTGCGCTAACCACTGCACCGCCACTCCCCACACACACAGTGCGCTAACCACTGCACCACCACTCCCCACACACACAGTGCGCTAACCACTGCACCACCACTCCCCACACACACAGTGCGCTAACCACTGCACCACCACTCCCCACACACACAGTGCGCTAACCACTGCACCGCCACTCCCCACACACACAGTGCGCTAACCACTGCACCACCACTCCCCACACACACACACAGTGCGCTAACCACTGCACCACCACTCCCCACACACACACAGTGCGCTAACCACTGCACCACCACTCCCCACACACACACAGTGCGCTAACCACTGCATCACCACTCCCCACACAATTAAGTTAATAAACCACTAATTATAATGTGCGGGTTTCGTTAAACTCACGTCAATATTAAAAGTGAAAATCTGTTTCAATATAAACGAATTAAACGTAATTATTTAACAAAAACACTTACAATACGATAAGCCTTAGGCTTTATGCTAAGCGATGGTGGGGTAGGCCTCAGTCACTTTAAAATGCCTAATAAAGTTAATAAGTCACTAATTATAATGCGCGCGTGTCGTTAAAGTGTGACACACGCGCCTACTTACGCAAATGTTCAAAGTGCACGCGAAAAAACAATTAACTTAAATGAATAAACTTAATAAAATTAATAAAAATGTCAATACAAAAGCCTAAGGCTTTTCGCCGACTGACTAGGCCTCAGTCTCTTTAAAACGACTTAGAAAGTTAATAAGTCACTAATTATAATGCGAACGTGTCGTTAAAGTGTAACACTTGCACGCGCGTACACGTATGAGTTCATATTAAAAGGTGCAAACAATGTATACGAAGTAATATAAGCTTAATAAAGATAAAAACAAAAGCCTTAGGCTTTGAACGAACTGAGTAGGCCTCAGTCCCTTTAAAACGACTAATAACGTTAATAAACCAATAATTATGATACGCGGCTTGTCATTTAAGTGTAATACATAGAGGTGAGTACATATTAAACGTCTAGAAACTGAACCTAAATTAAAACGAACACCTTAAACGTTACAAAGCAAAAGCGTAATAGGTTATGCTAAGCGTTGGTGGAAAAGGCCTAAGATACTTTAACGTTGATAATAAAGAAACCACTAATTATAGTGTACGCGTGTCGTTAAAGTTATAAGACTTATACGCGCCTACACATATATATGTTTTAAAAGTAGAAAAATGTATGCTAATTAACATAAAATCTTAATATAACTCTACTAAAGCCTAAGGCTTTACACGGAAGCGCTGACTAGGCCTCAGTAACTTTAAAGTGACAATTAAAGTTAATAAACCACTAATTATAGGGCGCGGGAGTTCGTAAAGTGTAACATTAAACGCGCCCGCTCACAAATGTTAAAAGTGCGCCAAAAATGTGAATAAAAATGCACATCAACTCTTAACATACCTTACAACGCAAAAGCCTAAGGCTTTATAAGAAGCGCTGAATGCCTAGGCCTCAGTAGCTTTAAAGTGCCAAATAAAGTTTATAAACCACTCATTATAGGGCGCGCGAGTCGTTAAAATGTAACTCTTAAACGCGGCTACTCACGTTAATGTTAAAAGTGCAATCTATGTTTTATAAACATATTAAAATAAACGCTTAATACACCTTGCCACGCAAAGGCCTAAGGCTGTACACGCGAGGCCTAATAAAGTTTATAAACCACTCATTATATAGCGCGCGAGTGTCGTTAAAATGTAACTTTTAAACGCCGCTACTCACGTTAATGTTAAAAGTGCAATCTCTATTTTTTACAAACGTATTAAAATAAACGCTTAATACACCTTGCCACGCAAAGGCCTAAGGCTGTACACGCGAGGCCTAATAAAGTTTATAAACCACTCATTATATAGCGCGCGAGTGTCGTTAAAATGTAACTTTTAAACGCCGCTACTCACGTTAATGTTAAAAGTGCAATCTCTATTTTTTTTATAAAATTTAATAAAAACTCTGAAATGTAAAAACTCACCGCGCTTCGGGCCTAGTTCGTTTCAGGCCTCGCGAAGGCCGCGTCCTCGCCACGGTAACAGCGGCGTGACGCGCATAGAGCTAAAGGTAAAGGTGGCGTGAAGCGCCCAGGTAGCCTCGACACGACGTGTAGGGAGGGGCAAGTGCACTGGGTGTGGAGCTAAAGGTAAATGTGTCGTAACGCGCCCAGGTAGCCTCGCCACGTCTCGTGGGGCAAGGGCGCTGGGTGTGGAGCTAAAGGTAAAGGTGGCGTAGCGCGCCCAGGTAGCCTCGATACGACGCGTAGGGAGGGGCAAGTGCACTGGGTATAGAGCTAAAGGTAAAGGTGGCGTGAAGCGCCCAGGTAGCCTCGACACGACGTGTAGGGAGGGGCAAGTGCACTGGGTGTGGAGCTAAAGGTAAAGGTGGCGTAGCGCGCCCAGGTAGCCTCGACACGACGTGTAGGTAGGGGCAAGTGCGCTGAGTGTGTTAGAGAGGCAAAGGTAAAGGTGGCGTGACGCGCCCAGGTAGCCTCGACACGACGTGTAGGTAGGGGCAAGTGCGCTGGGTGTGGAAGAGAGGCAAAGGTAAAGGTGGCGTAGCGCGCCCAGGTAGCCTCGATACGACGCGTAGGGAGGGGCAAGTGCACTGGGTATAGAGCTAAAGGTAAATGTGGCGTAGCGCGCCCAGGTAGCCTCGACACGACGTGTAGGTAGGGGCAAGTGCGCTGAGTGTGTTAGAGAGGCAAAGGTAAAGGTGGCGTGACGCGCCCAGGTAGCCTCGACACGACGTGTGGGGGGGGCAAGTGCACTGGGTATAGAGCTAAAGGTAAATGTGCCGTAGCGCGCCCAGGTAGCCTCGACACGACGTGTGGGGGCAAGTGCACTGGGTATAGAGCTAAAGGTAAAGGTGGCGTAGCGCGCCCAGGTAGCCTCGATACGACGTGTAGGGAGGGGCAAGTGCGCTGCGTGTGGAAGAGAGGCAAAGGTAAAGGTGGCGTGACGCGCCCAGGTAGCCTCGACACGACGTGTAGGGAGGGGCAAGTGCACTGGGTATAGAGCTAAAGGTAAATGTGTCGTAACGCGCCCAGGTAGCCTCGACACGACGTGTAGGGAGGGGCAAGTGCGCTGGGTGTGGAAGAGAGGCAAAGGTAAAGGTGGCGTGACGCGCCCAGGTAGCCTCGCCACGTCTCGTGGGGCAAGTGCGCTGAGCGTGTTGGTGAGGCAAAGGTAAAGGTGCCGTGACGCGCCCAGGTAACCTCGATACGACGTGTAGGGGCAAGTGCACTGGGTGTGGAAGAGAGGCAAAGGTAAAGGTGGCGTGACGCGCCCAGGTAGCCTCGATACGTCTTGTAGGGGCAAGTGCGCTGAGCGTGTTAGAGAGGCAAAGGTAAAGGTGACGTGACGCACCCAGGTAGCCTCGATACGTTGTGTAGGGGCAAGTGCGCTGAGCGTGTTAGAGAGGCAAAGGTAAAGGTGACGTGACGCGCCCAGGTAGCCTCGACACGACGTGTAGGGAGGGGCAAGTGCACTGGGTGTGGAAGAGAGGCAAAGGTAAAGGTGGCGTAGCGCGCCCAGGTAGCCTCGATACGACGTGTGGGGGCAAGTGCACTGGGTGTGGAGCTAAAGGTAAATGTGCGGTAGCGCGCCCAGGTAGCCTCGATACGACGTGTGGGGGCAAGTGCACTGGGTGTGGAGCTAAAGGTAAAGGTGGCGTAGCGCGCCCAGGTAGCCTCGATACGACGCGTAGGGAGGGGCAAGTGCACTGGGTATAGAGCTAAAGGTAAATGTGTCGTAACGCGCCCAGGTAGCCTCGATACGACGTGTGGGGGCAAGTGCACTGGGTGTGGAGCTAAAGGTAAAGGTGGCGTAGCGCGCCCAGGTAGCCTCGACACGACGTGTAGGGAGGGGCAAGTGCGCTGGGTGTGGAAGAGAGGCAAAGGTAAAGGTGGCGTGACGCGCCCAGGTAGCCTCGACACGACGTGTAGGGAGGGGCAAGTGCACTGGGTATAGAGCTAAAGGTAAATGTGTCGTAACGCGCCCAGGTAGCCTCGACACGACGTGTAGGGAGGGGCAAGTGCGCTGGGTGTGGAAGAGAGGCAAAGGTAAAGGTGGCGTGACGCGCCCAGGTAGCCTCGCCACGTCTCGTGGGGCAAGTGCGCTGAGCGTGTTGGTGAGGCAGAGGTAAAGGTGCCGTGACGCGCCCAGGTAACCTCGATACGACGTGTAGGGGCAAGTGCACTGGGTGTGGAAGAGAGGCAAAGGTAAAGGTGGCGTGACGCGCCCAGGTAGCCTCGATACGTCTTGTAGGGGCAAGTGCGCTGAGCGTGTTAGAGAGGCAAAGGTAAAGGTGACGTGACGCACCCAGGTAGCCTCGATACGTTGTGTAGGGGCAAGTGCGCTGAGCGTGTTAGAGAGGCAAAGGTAAAGGTGACGTGACGCACCCAGGTAGCCTCGACACGACGTGTAGGGAGGGGCAAGTGCGCTGGGTGTGGAAGAGAGGCAAAGGTAAAGGTGGCGTGACGCGCCCAGGTAGCCTCGACACGACGTGTAGGGAGGGGCAAGTGCACTGGGTGTGGAAGAGAGGCAAAGGTAAAGGTGGCGTAGCGCGCCCAGGTAGCCTCGATACGACGTGTGGGGGCAAGTGCACTGGGTGTGGAGCTAAAGGTAAATGTGCGGTAGCGCGCCCAGGTAGCCTCGATACGACGTGTGGGGGCAAGTGCACTGGGTGTGGAGCTAAAGGTAAAGGTGGCGTAGCGCGCCCAGGTAGCCTCGATACGACGCGTAGGGAGGGGCAAGTGCACTGGGTATAGAGCTAAAGGTAAATGTGTCGTAACGCGCCCAGGTAGCCTCGATACGACGTGTGTGGGCAAGTGCACTGGGTGTGGAGCTAAAGGTAAAGGTGGCGTAGCGCGCCCAGGTAGCCTCGACACGACGTGTAGGGAGGGGCAAGTGCACTGGGTATAGAGCTAAAGGTAAATGTGTCGTAACGCGCCCAGGTAGCCTCGACACGACGTGTAGGGAGGGGCAAGTGCGCTGGGTGTGGAAGAGAGGCAAAGGTAAAGGTGACGTGACGCGCCCAGGTAGCCTCGATACGTTGTATAGGGGCAAGTGCGCTGAATATAGAGACAAAGGTAAAGGTGCCGTGACGCGCCCAGGTAGCCTCGACACGACGTGTAGGGAGGGGCAAGTGCACTGGGTGTGGAAGAGAGGCAAAGGTAAAGGTGGCGTGACATGTCCAGGTAGCCTCGATACGTTGTGTAGGGGCAAGTGCACTGAATATAGAGACAAAGGTAAATGTGTCGTAACGCGCCCAGGTAGCCTCGATACGTCTTGTAGGGGCAAGTGCACTTAGTGAGTGGGTGGGTGAGTGAGTGAGTGGGTGAGTGAGTGAGTGGGTGAGTGAGTGGGTGAGTGAGTGGGTGGGTGAGTGGGTGAGTGAGTGGGTGAGTGAGTGAGTGGGTGAGTGGGTGAGTGGGTGAGTGAGTGGGTGAGTGGGTGAGTGAGTGGGTGAGTGAGTGAGTGGGTGAGTGGGTGAGTGAGTGGGTGGGTGAGTGAGTGGGTGAGTGAGTGAGTGGGTGAGTGGGTGAGTGGGTGAGTGAGTGAGTGGGTGAGTGGGTGAGTGAGTGAGTGGGTGGGTGAGTGAGTGGGTGAGTGAGTGAGTGAGTGGGTGAGTGGGTGAGTGAGTGGGTGGGTGAGTGAGTGAGTGGGTGAGTGAGTGAGTGGGTGGGTGAGTGAGTGAGTGGGTGAGTGAGTGGATGTGTGGGTGAGTGAGTGGGTGGGTGAGTGAGTGAGTGGGTAGGTGAGTGAGTGGGTGAGTAGGTGGGTGAGTGAGTGGGTGAGTGGGTGGGTGAGTGAGTCGGTGAGTCGGTGAGTGAGTGAATGAGTGGGTGAGTGAGTGGGTGAGTGACTGAGTGGGTGAGTGAGTGGGTGGATGAGTGAGTGGGTGAGTGAGTGGGTGAGTGGGTGAGTGAGTGAGTGGGTGAGTGGGTGAGTGAGTGGGTGGGTGGGTGAGTGAGTGAGTCGGTGAGTGGGTGGGTGAGTGGGTGAGTGAGTGAGTGGGTGGGTGAGTGAGTGGGTGAGTGGGTGGGTGAGTGAGTGGGTGGGTGAGTGAGTGGGTGAGTGGGTGAGTGAGTGGGTGAGTGGGTGAGTGAGTGGGTGGGTGAGTGAGTGGGTGAGTGGGTGAGTGAGTGAGTGGGTGAGTGGGTGGGTGAGTGAGTGAGTGAGTGGGTGAGTGGGTGGGTGAGTGAGTGAGTGGGTGAGTGGGTGAGTGAGTGGGTGGGTGAAGGAGTGAGTGGGTGAGTGGGTGAGTGAGTGGGTGAGTGAGTGAGTGGGTGAGTGGGTGAGTGAGTGAGTGGGTGAGTGGGTGAGTGAGTGAGTGGGTGAGTGGGTGAGTGAGTGGGTGGGTGAGTGAGTGGGTGAGTGAGTGAGTGGGTAGGTGAGTGAGTGAGTGGGTGAGTCAGTGAGTGGGTGAGTGGGTGGGTGAGTGAGTGAGTGAGTGGGTGGGTGAGTGAGTCGGTGAGTGGGTGAGTGAGTGAATGAGTGGGTGAGTGAGTGGGTGGGTGAGTGACTGAGTGGGTGAGTGAGTGGGTGGATGAGTGAGTGGGTGAGTGAGTGGGTGAGTGGGTGAGTGAGTGGGTGGGTGGGTGAGTGAGTGAGTCGGTGAGTGGGTGGGTGAGTGGGTGAGTGAGTGGGTGGGTGAGTGAGTGGGTGAGTGGGTGGGTGAGTGGGTGGGTGAGTGAGTGGGTGAGTGGGTGAGTGAGTGGGTGAGTGGGTGAGTGAGTGGGTGGGTGAGTGAGTGGGTGGGTGAGTGAGTGGGTGAGTGGGTGAGTGAGTGAGTGGGTGAGTGGGTGGGTGAGTGAGTGAGTGAGTGAGTGGGTGAGTGGGTGAGTGAGTGAGTGGGTGAGTGGGTGAGTGAGTGGGTGGGTGAAGGAGTGAGTGGGTGAGTGGGTGAGTGAGTGGGTGAGTGAGTGAGTGAGTGGGTGAGTGGGTGAGTGAGTGAGTGAGTGGGTGAGTGGGTGAGTGAGTGAGTGAGTGGGTGAGTGGGTGAGTGAGTGGGTGGGTGAGTGAGTGGGTGAGTGAGTGAGTGGGTAGGTGAGTGAGTGAGTGGGTGAGTCAGTGAGTGGGTGAGTGGGTGGGTGAGTGAGTGAGTGGGTGGGTGAGTAAGTCGGTGAGTGGGTGAGTGAGTGAATGAGTGGGTGAGTGAGTGAGTGAGTGGGTGGGTGAGTGACTGAGTGGGTGAGTGAGTGGGTGGATGAGTGAGTGGGTGAGTGAGTGGGTGAGTGGGTGAGTGAGTGAGTGGGTGAGTGGGTGAGTGACTGAGTGGGTGAGTGAGTGGGTGGATGAGTGAGTGGGTGAGTGAGTGGGTGAGTGGGTGAGTGGGTGAGTGAGTGGGTGGGTGGGTGAGTGAGTGAGTCGGTGAGTGAGTGGGTGAGTGGGTGGGTGAGTGGGTGGGTGAGTGAGTGGGTGAGTGGGTGAGTGAGTGGGTGAGTGGGTGAGTGAGTGGGTGGGTGAGTGAGTGGGTGAGTGGGTGAGTGAGTGAGTGGGTGAGTGGGTGGGTGAGTGAGTGAGTGAGTGAGTGGGTGAGTGGGTGAGTGAGTGAGTGAGTGGGTGAGTGGGTGAGTGAGTGGGTGGGTGAAGGAGTGAGTGGGTGAGTGAGTGGGTGAGTGAGTGGGTGGGTGAGTGGGTGAGTGAGTGAGTGGGTGAGTGGGTGAGTGGGTGAGTGAGTGAGTGAGTGGGTGAGTGGGTGAGTGAGTGGGTGGGTGAGTGAGTGGGTGAGTGAGTGAGTGGGTAGGTGAGTGAGTGAGTGGGTGAGTCAGTGAGTGGGTGAGTGGGTGGGTGAGTGAGTGAGTGAGTGGGTGAGTGGGTGAGTGAGTGGGTGGGTGAGTGAGTTGGTGGGTGAGTGAGTGGGTGAGTGAGTGAGTGAGTGGGTGAGTGGGTGAGTGAGTGGGTGGGTGAGTGAGTGAGTGGGTGAGTGAGTGAGTGAGTGGGTGGGTGAGTGAGTGAGTGGGTGAGTGAGTGGATGTGTGGGTGAGTGAGTGGGTGGGTGAGTGAGTGAGTGAGTGAGTGAGTAGGTGAGTGAGTGGGTGAGTAGGTGGGTGAGTGAGTGGGTGAGTGGGTGGGTGAGTGAGTGAGTCGGTGAGTGGGTGAGTGAGTGAATGAGTGGGTGAGTGAGTGAGTGGGTGGGTGAGTGACTGAGTGGGTGAGTGAGTGGGTGGATGAGTGAGTGGGTGAGTGAGTGGGTGAGTGGGTGAGTGAGTGGGTGGGTGGGTGAGTGAGTGAGTCAGTGAGTGGGTGGGTGAGTGAGTGGGTGGGTGAGTGAGTGAGTCGGTGAGTGGGTGGGTGAGTGAGTGGGTGAGTGAGTGGGTGGGTGGGTGGGTGGGTGGGTGAGTGAGTGAGTGAGTGAGTGAGTGGGTGAGTGGGTGAGTGAGTGGGTGAGTGAGTGGGTGAGTAGGTGAGTGAGTGGGTAGGTGAGTGAGTGAGCGAGTGGGCGAGTGAGTGGGTGGGTGGGTGAGTGAGTGAGTGGGTAAGTGGGTGAGTGAGTGAGTGAGTGGGTGAGTGGGTGGGTGAGTGAGTGAGTGAATGGGTGAGTCGGTGAGTGAGTGAGGGGGTAGGTGAGTGAGTGGGTGGGTGGGTGAGTGAGTGGGTGAGTGAGTGGGTGAGTGAGTGAGTGGGTGGGTGAGTGAGTGAGTGGGTGAGTGAGTGGATGTGTGGGTGAGTGAGTGGGTGGGTGAGTGAGTGGGTAGGTGAGTGAGTGGGTGAGTAGGTGGGTGAGTGAGTGGGTGAGTGGGTGGGTGAGTGAGTCGGTGAGTGGGTGAGTGAGTGAATGAGTGGGTGAGTGAGTGAGTGGGTGAATGAGTGAGTGAGTGAGTGGGTGAGTGAGTGGGTGAGTGGATGAGTGAGTGAGTGAGTGAGTGGGTGAGTGAGTGAGTGGGTGAGTGGATGAGTGAGTGAGTGAGTGGGTGAGTGAGTGAGCGACTGAGTAGGTGAGTGGGTGAGTGAGTGGGTGGGTGGGTGAGTGAGTGAGTCGGTGAGTGGGTGGGTGAGTGAGTGGGTGGGTGAGTGAGTGAGTCGGTGAGTGGGTGGGTGAGTAAGTGAGTGGGTGAGTGAGTGAGTGGGTGGGTGGGTGGGTGGGTGAGTGAGTGAGTGAGTGAGTGGGTGAGTGGGTGAGTGAGTGGGTGAGTGAGTGGGTGAGTAGGTGAGTGAGTGGGTAGGTGAGTGAGTGAGCGAGTGGGCGAGTGAGTGGGTGGGTGAGTGAGTGAGTGGGTAAGTGGGTGAGTGAGTGAGTGAGTGGGTGAGTGGGTGGGTGAGTGAGTGAGTGAATGGGTGAGTGGGTGAGTGAGTGAGGGGGTAGGTGAGTGAGTGGGTGGGTGGGTGAGTGAGTGGGTGAGTGAGTGGGTGAGTGAGTGAGTGGGTGAGTGGGTGAGTGAGTGAGTGAGTGAGCGAGTGAGTGAGTAAGTCGGTGGGTGAGGGAGTGGTTGGGGGAGTGAGTGAGTGGGTGAGTGAGTGAGTGGGTGAGTGAGTGGGTGAGTGAGTGAGTGGGTGAGTGAGTGGGTGGGTAGGTGAGTGAGTGGGTGAGTCAGTGAGTGGGTGGGTGAGTGAGTGAGTGCGTGAGTGAGTGGGTGGGTGAGTGAGTGGGTGAGTGAGTGGATGTGTGGGTGAGTGAGTGAGTGGGTGGGTGAGTGAGTGAGTGGGTGGGTGAGTGAGTGGGTGAGTAGGTGGGTGAGTGAGTGGGTGAGTGGGTGGGTGAGTGAGTCGGTGAGTGGGTGAGTGGATGAGTGAGTGGGTGAGTGAGTGAGTGGGTGAGTGAGTGGGTGAGTGGGTGGGTGAGTGACTGAGTTTGTGAGTGAGTGAGTGAGTGGGTGGGTGAGTGACTGAGTGGGTGAGTGAGTGGGTGGATGAGTGAGTGGGTGAGTGAGTGGGTGAGTGGGTGAGTGAGTGAGTGGGTGAGTGGGTGAGTGAGTGAGTGGGTGAGTGAGTGGGTGAGTGAGTGAGCGACTGAGTAGGTGCGTGGGTGAGTGAGTGGGTGGGTGGGTGGGTGAGTGAGTGAGTCGGTGAGTGGGTGGGTGAGTGAGTGGGTGGGTGAGTGAGTGGGTGAGTGGGTGAGTGGGTGAGTGAGTGAGTGGGTGGGTGAGTGAGTGGGTGGGTGGGTGAGTGAGTGAGTCGGTGTGTGGGTGGGTGAGTGAGTGGGTGGGTGTGTGAGTGAGTCGGTGAGTGGGTGGGTGAGTGAGTGAGTGAGTGGGTGAGTGAGTGGGTGGGTGGGTGAGTGAGTGAGTGGGTGAGTGGGTGAGTGAGTGGGTGAGTAAGTGGGTGAGTAGGTGAGTGAGTGGGTAGGTGAGTGAGTGAGCGAGTGGGCGAGTGAGTGGGTGGGTGAGTGAGTGAGTGGGTAAGTGGGTGAGTGAGTGAGTGGGTGAGTGGGTGGGTGAGTGAGTGAGTGAATGGGTGAGTCGGTGAGTGAGTGAGGCGGTAGGTGAGTGAGTGGGTGGGTGGGTGAGTGAGTGGGTGAGTGAGTGGGTGAGTGAGTGAGTGGGTGAGTGGGTGAGTGAGTGAGCGAGTGAGTGAGTGAGTCGGTGGGTGAGGGAGTGGGTGGGGGAGTGAGTGAGTGGGTGAGTGAGTGAGTGAGTGGGTGAGTGGGTGAGTGAGTGGGTGGGTGGGTGAGTGAGTGGGTGAGTGAGTGAGTGGGTGGGTAGGTGAGTGAGTGAGTGGGTGAGTCAGTGAGTGGGTGGGTGAGTGAGTGAGTGCGTGAGTGAGTGGGTGGGTGAGTGAGTGGGTGAGTGAGTGGATGTGTGGGTGAGTGAGTGGGTGGGTGAGTGAGTGAGTGGGTGGGTGAGTGAGTGGGTGAGTAGGTGGGTGAGTGAGTGGGTGAGTGGGTGGGTGAGTGAGTCGGTGAGTGGGTGAGTGGATGAGTGATTGGGTGAGTGAGTGAGTGAGTGAGTGGGTGAGTGAGTGGGTGAGTGGGTGGGTGAGTGACTGAGTGGGTGAGTGAGT
The DNA here is from genome assembly GCF_964198595.1 of Lampetra fluviatilis. Taxonomy (NCBI): domain Eukaryota; kingdom Metazoa; phylum Chordata; class Hyperoartia; order Petromyzontiformes; family Petromyzontidae; genus Lampetra; species Lampetra fluviatilis. Next base: position 108,623 of record NW_027620929.1, read on the forward strand.
GGGTGGATGAGTGAGTGGGTGAGTCAGTGGTTGAGTGGGTGAGTGAGTGAGTGGGTGAGTGGGTGAGTGAGTGAGTGACTGAGTGGGTGAGTGAGTGAGTGGGTGAGTGGGTGAGTGAGTGAGCGACTGAGTGGGTGAGTGGGTGACTGAGTGGGTGGGTGGGTGAGTGAGTGAGTCGGTGAGTGGGTGGGTGAGTGAGTGAGTCGGTGAGTGGGTGGGTGAGTGAGTGAGTGGGTGAGTGAGTGGGCGGGTGGGTGAGTGAGTGAGTGGGTGAGTGGGTGAGTGAGTGGGTGAGTGAGTGGGTGAGTAGGTGAGTGAGTGGGTAGGTGAGTGAGTGAGTGAGCGAGTGGGCGAGTGAGTGAGTGAGTGGGTAGGTGGGTGAGTGAGTGAGTGAGTGGGTAAGTGGGTGAGTGAGTGGGTGAGTGAGTGAGTCGGTGAGTGGGTGGGTGAGTGAGTGAGTGGGTGAGTGAGTGAGTGGGTGGGTGGGTGAGTGAGTGAGTGGGTGAGTGGGTGAGTGAGTGGGTGAGTGAGTGGGTGAGTAGGTGAGTGAGTGGGTAGGTGAGTGAGTGAGTGAGCGAGTGGGCGAGTGAGTGAGTGAGTGGGTAGGTGGGTGAGTGAGTGAGTGGGTAAGTGGGTGAGTGGGTGAGTGGGTGGGTGAGTGAGTGTGTCGGTGAGTGAGTGGGTGGGTGAGTGAGTGGGTGGGTGGGTGAGTGGGTGAGTGAGTGAGTGAGTGGGTGAGTCGGTGAGTGAGTGAGGGGGTAGGTGAGTGAGCGAGTGGGCGAGTGAGTGGGTGGGTGAGTGAGTGAGTGGGTAAGTGGGTGAGTGAGTGGGTGGGTGGGTGGGTGAGTGAGTGAGTCGGTGAGTGGGTGGGTGAGTGAGTGGGTGGGTGAGTGAGTGGGTGAGTGGGTGAGTGGGTGAGTGAGTGAGTGGGTGGGTGAGTGAGTGGGTGGGTGGGTGAGTGAGTGAGTCGGTGTGTGGGTGGGTGAGTGAGTGGGTGGGTGTGTGAGTGAGTCGGTGAGTGGGTGGGTGAGTGAGTGAGTGAGTGGGTGAGTGAGTGGGTGGGTGGGTGAGTGAGTGAGTGGGTGAGTGGGTGAGTGAGTGGGTGAGTAAGTGGGTGAGTAGGTGAGTGAGTGGGTAGGTGAGTGAGTGAGCGAGTGGGCGAGTGAGTGGGTGGGTGAGTGAGTGAGTGGGTAAGTGGGTGAGTGAGTGAGTGGGTGAGTGGGTGGGTGAGTGAGTGAGTGAATGGGTGAGTCGGTGAGTGAGTGAGGCGGTAGGTGAGTGAGTGGGTGGGTGGGTGAGTGAGTGGGTGAGTGAGTGGGTGAGTGAGTGAGTGGGTGAGTGGGTGAGTGAGTGAGCGAGTGAGTGAGTGAGTCGGTGGGTGAGGGAGTGGGTGGGGGAGTGAGTGAGTGGGTGAGTGAGTGAGTGAGTGGGTGAGTGGGTGAGTGAGTGGGTGGGTGGGTGAGTGAGTGGGTGAGTGAGTGGGTGGGTAGGTGAGTGAGTGAGTGGGTGAGTCAGTGAGTGGGTGGGTGAGTGAGTGAGTGCGTGAGTGAGTGGGTGGGTGAGTGAGTGAGTGGGTGAGTGAGTGGATGTGTGGGTGAGTGAGTGGGTGGGTGAGTGAGTGAGTGGGTGGGTGAGTGAGTGGGTGAGTAGGTGGGTGAGTGAGTGGGTGAGTGGGTGGGTGAGTGAGTCGGTGAGTGGGTGAGTGGATGAGTGATTGGGTGAGTGAGTGAGTGAGTGAGTGGGTGAGTGAGTGGGTGAGTGGGTGGGTGAGTGACTGAGTGGGTGAGTGAGTGGGTGGATGAGTGAGTGGGTGAGTCAGTGGTTGAGTGGGTGAGTGAGTGAGTGGGTGAGTGGGTGAGTGAGTGAGTGACTGAGTGGGTGAGTGAGTGAGTGGGTGAGTGGGTGAGTGAGTGAGCGACTGAGTGGGTGAGTGGGTGACTGAGTGGGTGGGTGGGTGAGTGAGTGAGTCGGTGAGTGGGTGGGTGAGTGAGTGAGTCGGTGAGTGGGTGGGTGAGTGAGTGAGTGGGTGAGTGAGTGGGCGGGTGGGTGAGTGAGTGAGTGGGTGAGTGGGTGAGTGAGTGGGTGAGTGAGTGGGTGAGTAGGTGAGTGAGTGGGTAGGTGAGTGAGTGAGTGAGCGAGTGGGCGAGTGAGTGAGTGAGTGGGTAGGTGGGTGAGTGAGTGAGTGAGTGGGTAAGTGGGTGAGTGAGTGGGTGAGTGAGTGAGTCGGTGAGTGGGTGGGTGAGTGAGTGAGTGGGTGAGTGAGTGGGTGGGTGGGTGAGTGAGTGAGTGGGTGAGTGGGTGAGTGAGTGGGTGAGTGAGTGGGTGAGTAGGTGAGTGAGTGGGTAGGTGAGTGAGTGAGTGAGCGAGTGGGCGAGTGAGTGAGTGAGTGGGTAGGTGGGTGAGTGAGTGAGTGGGTAAGTGGGTGAGTGGGTGAGTGGGTGGGTGAGTGAGTGTGTCGGTGAGTGAGTGGGTGGGTGAGTGAGTGGGTGGGTGGGTGAGTGGGTGAGTGAGTGAGTGAGTGGGTGAGTCGGTGAGTGAGTGAGGGGGTAGGTGAGTGAGCGAGTGGGTGAGTGAGTGAGTGGGTAAGTGGGTGAGTGAGTGGGTGAGTGAGTGGGTGAGTGAGTGGGTAGGTGAGTGAGTGAGTAAGCGAGTGGGCGAGTGAGTGGGTGGGTGAGTGAGTGAGTGAGTGGGTGAGTGAGTGAGTGGGTGAGTGAGTGGGTGAGTGAGTGGGTGAGTAGGTGAGTGAGTGAGTGGGTGAGTGAGTGGGTGGGTGAGTGGGTGAGTGAGTGGGTGAGTGAGTGGGTGAGTAGGTGAGTGAGTGGGTAGGTGAGTGAGTGAGTGAGTGAGCGAGTGGGCGAGTGATTGGGTGGGTGAGTGAGTGGGTGGGTGAGTGAGTGGGTGAGTGAGTGGGTGAGTAGGTGAGTGAGTGGGTAGGTGAGTGAGTGAGTGAGCGAGTGGGCGAGTGAGTGGGTGGGTGAGTGAGTGAGTGGGTAAGTGGGTGAGTGAGTGAGTGAGTGGGTGAGTGGGTGGGTGAGTGAGTGAGCGAGTGGGCGAGTGAGTGAGTCGGTGAGTGAGTGAGGGGGTAGGTGAGTGAGTGGGTGCGTGGGTGAGTGAGTGGGTGGGTGGGTGGGCGAGTGAGTGGGTGGGTGAGTGAGTGGGTGAGTGAGGGGGTAGGTGAGTGAGTGATTGGGTGGGCGAGTGAGTGGGTGGGTGAGTGAGTGAGTGGGTGGGCGAGTGAGTGGGTGGGTGGGTGGGTGAGTGGGTGAGTGAGTCGGTGAGTGGGTGAGTGGGTGGGTGAGCGGCAGGCAGGGTGGGTGGGTGAGTGAGTGAGTGGGTGGGTGAGTGGGTGGGTGGGTGAGTGGGTGAGTGAGTGGGTGGGTGAGTGAGTGGGTGAGTGAGTGGGTGAGTGGGTGAGTGAGTGAGTGGGTGAGTGGGTGGGCGAGTGAGTGAGTCGGTGAGTGAGTGAGGGGGTAGGTGAGTGAGTGAGTGGGTGGGCGAGTGAGTGGGTGGGTGAGTGAGTGGGTGGGTGGGTGAGTGAGTGAGTGAGTGAGTGGGTGGGTGAGTGAGTGAGTGGGTGAGTGGGTGAGTGAGTGAGTGAGTGGGTGAGTGAGTGGGTGGGTGGGTGAGTGAGTGAGTGAGTGGGTGGGTGAGTGGGTGAGTGGGTGGGTGAGTGGGTGAGTGAGTGAGTGAGTGGGTGAGTGGGTGAGTGAGTGAGTGGGTGAGTGAGTGAGTGGGTGAGTGAGTGAGTGGGTGAGTGGGTGAGTGGGTGAGTGAGTGAGTGAGTGGGTAAGTGGGTGAGTGAGTGAGTGGGTGAGTGGGTGGGTGAGTGAGTGAGTGAATGGGTGAGTCGGTGAGTGAGTGAGGCGGTAGGTGAGTGAGTGGGTGGGTGGGTGAGTGAGTGGGTGAGTGAGTGGGTGAGTGAGTGAGTGGGTGAGTGGGTGAGTGAGTGAGTGAGCGAGTGAGTGAGTGAGTCGGTGGGTGAGGGAGTGGGTGGGGGAGTGAGTGAGTGGGTGAGTGAGTGAGTGAGTGGGTGAGTGGGTGAGTGAGTGGGTGGGTGAGTGAGTGGGTGAGTGAGTGAGTGGGTGGGTAGGTGAGTGAGTGAGTGGGTGAGTCAGTGAGTGGGTGGGTGAGTGAGTGAGTGCGTGAGTGAGTGGGTGGGTGAGTGAGTGAGTGGGTGAGTGAGTGGATGTGTGGGTGAGTGAGTGGGTGGGTGAGTGAGTGAGTGGGTGGGTGAGTGAGTGGGTGAGTAGGTGGGTGAGTGAGTGGGTGAGTGGGTGGGTGAGTGAGTCGGTGAGTGGGTGAGTGGATGAGTGATTGGGTGAGTGAGTGAGTGAGTGGGTGAGTGAGTGGGTGAGTGGGTGGGTGAGTGACTGAGTGGGTGAGTGAGTGGGTGGATGAGTGAGTGGGTGAGTCAGTGGTTGAGTGGGTGAGTGAGTGAGTGGGTGAGTGGGTGAGTGAGTGAGTGACTGAGTGGGTGAGTGAGTGAGCGACTGAGTGGGTGAGTGGGTGAGTGAGTGGGTGGGTGGGTGAGTGAGTGAGTCGGTGAGTGGGTGGGTGAGTGAGTGAGTCGGTGAGTGGGTGGGTGAGTGAGTGAGTGGGTGAGTGAGTGGGCGGGTGGGTGAGTGAGTGAGTGGGTGAGTGGGTGAGTGAGTGGGTGAGTGAGTGGGTGAGTAGGTGAGTGAGTGGGTAGGTGAGTGAGTGAGCGAGTGGGCGAGTGAGTGAGTGAGTGGGTAGGTGGGTGAGTGAGTGAGTGAGTGGGTAAGTGGGTGAGTGAGTGGGTGAGTGAGTGAGTCGGTGAGTGGGTGGGTGAGTGAGTGAGTGGGTGAGTGAGTGGGTGGGTGGGTGAGTGAGTGAGTGAGTGGGTGAGTGGGTGAGTGGGTGAGTGAGTGGGTGAGTAGGTGAGTGAGTGGGTAGGTGAGTGAGTGAGTGAGCGAGTGGGCGAGTGAGTGAGTGAGTGGGTAGGTGGGTGAGTGAGTGGGTAAGTGGGTGAGTGAGTGAGTGGGTGAGTGGGTGGGTGAGTGAGTGTGTCGGTGAGTGAGTGGGTGGGTGGGTGAGTGAGTGGGTGGGTGGGTGAGTGGGTGAGTGAGTGAGTGAGTGGGTGAGTCGGTGAGTGAGTGAGGGGGTAGGTGAGTGAGCGAGTGGGCGAGTGAGTGGGTGGGTGAGTGAGTGAGTGGGTAAGTGGGTGAGTGAGTGGGTGAGTGAGTGGGTGAGTGAGTGGGTAGGTGAGTGAGAGAGTAAGCGAGTGGGCGAGTGAGTGGGTGGGTGAGTGAGTGAGTGAGTGAGTGGGTGAGTGAGTGAGTGGGTGAGTGAGTGGGTGAGTGAGTGGGTGAGTAGGTGAATGAGTGAGTGGGTGAGTGAGTGGGTGGGTGAGTGGGTGAGTGAGTGGGTGAGTGAGTGGGTGAGTAGGTGAGTGAGTGGGTAGGTGAGTGAGTGAGTGAGTGAGTGAGCGAGTGGGCGAGTGATTGGGTGGGTGAGTGAGTGAGTGGGTGGGTGAGTGAGTGGGTGAGTGAGTGGGTGAGTAGGTGAGTGAGTGGGTAGGTGAGTGAGTGAGTGAGCGAGTGGGCGAGTGAGTGGGTGGGTGAGTGAGTGGGTAAGTGGGTGAGTGAGTGAGTGAGTGGGTGAGTGGGTGGGTGAGTGAGTGAGCGAGTGGGCGAGTGAGTGAGTCGGTGAGTGAGTGAGGGGGTAGGTGAGTGAGTGGGTGCGTGGGTGAGTGAGTGGGTGGGTGGGTGGGCGAGTGAGTGGGTGGGTGAGTGAGTGGGTGAGTGAGGGGGTAGGTGAGTGAGTGAGTGGGTGGGCGAGTGAGTGGGTGGGTGAGTGAGTGAGTGGGTGGGCGAGTGAGTGGGTGGGTGGGTGGGTGAGTGAGTCGGTGAGTGGGTGAGTGGGTGGGTGAGCGGCAGGCAGGGTGGGTGGGTGAGTGAGTGAGTGGGTGGGTGAGTGGGTGGGTGGGTGGGTGAGTGGGTGAGTGAGTGGGTGGGTGAGTGAGTGGGTGAGTGAGTGGGTGAGTGGGTGAGTGAGTGAGTGGGTGAGTGGGTGGGCGAGTGAGTGAGTCGGTGAGTGAGTGAGGGGGTAGGTGAGTGAGTGAGTGGGTGGGCGAGTGAGTGGGTGGGTGAGTGAGTGGGTGGGTGGGTGAGTGAGTGAGTGAGTGGGTGAGTGAGTGGGTGGGTGAGTGAGTGAGTGGGTGGGTGAGTGAGTGGGTGAGTAGGTGGGTGAGTGAGTGGGTGAGTGGGTGGGTGAGTGAGTCGGTGAGTGGGTGAGTGGATGAGTGATTGGGTGAGTGAGTGAGTGAGTGGGTGAGTGAGTGGGTGAGTGGGTGGGTGAGTGACTGAGTGGGTGAGTGAGTGGGTGGATGAGTGAGTGGGTGAGTCAGTGGTTGAGTGGGTGAGTGAGTGAGTGGGTGAGTGGGTGAGTGAGTGAGTGACTGAGTGGGTGAGTGAGTGAGCGACTGAGTGGGTGAGTGGGTGAGTGAGTGGGTGGGTGGGTGAGTGAGTGAGTCGGTGAGTGGGTGGGTGAGTGAGTGAGTCGGTGAGTGGGTGGGTGAGTGAGTGAGTGGGTGAGTGAGTGGGCGGGTGGGTGAGTGAGTGAGTGGGTGAGTGGGTGAGTGAGTGGGTGAGTGAGTGGGTGAGTAGGTGAGTGAGTGGGTAGGTGAGTGAGTGAGCGAGTGGGCGAGTGAGTGAGTGAGTGGGTAGGTGGGTGAGTGAGTGAGTGAGTGGGTAAGTGGGTGAGTGAGTGGGTGAGTGAGTGAGTCGGTGAGTGGGTGGGTGAGTGAGTGAGTGGGTGAGTGAGTGGGTGGGTGGGTGAGTGAGTGAGTGAGTGGGTGAGTGGGTGAGTGGGTGAGTGAGTGGGTGAGTAGGTGAGTGAGTGGGTAGGTGAGTGAGTGAGTGAGCGAGTGGGCGAGTGAGTGAGTGAGTGGGTAGGTGGGTGAGTGAGTGGGTAAGTGGGTGAGTGAGTGAGTGGGTGAGTGGGTGGGTGAGTGAGTGTGTCGGTGAGTGAGTGGGTGGGTGGGTGAGTGAGTGGGTGGGTGGGTGAGTGGGTGAGTGAGTGAGTGAGTGGGTGAGTCGGTGAGTGAGTGAGGGGGTAGGTGAGTGAGCGAGTGGGCGAGTGAGTGGGTGGGTGAGTGAGTGAGTGGGTAAGTGGGTGAGTGAGTGGGTGAGTGAGTGGGTGAGTGAGTGGGTAGGTGAGTGAGAGAGTAAGCGAGTGGGCGAGTGAGTGGGTGGGTGAGTGAGTGAGTGAGTGAGTGAGTGGGTGAGTGAGTGAGTGGGTGAGTGAGTGGGTGAGTGAGTGGGTGAGTAGGTGAGTGAGTGAGTGGGTGAGTGAGTGGGTGGGTGAGTGGGTGAGTGAGTGGGTGAGTGAGTGGGTGAGTAGGTGAGTGAGTGGGTAGGTGAGTGAGTGAGTGAGTGAGTGAGCGAGTGGGCGAGTGATTGGGTGGGTGAGTGAGTGAGTGGGTGGGTGAGTGAGTGGGTGAGTGAGTGGGTGAGTAGGTGAGTGAGTGGGTAGGTGAGTGAGTGAGTGAGCGAGTGGGCGAGTGAGTGGGTGGGTGAGTGAGTGGGTAAGTGGGTGAGTGAGTGAGTGAGTGGGTGAGTGGGTGGGTGAGTGAGTGAGCGAGTGGGCGAGTGAGTGAGTCGGTGAGTGAGTGAGGGGGTAGGTGAGTGAGTGGGTGCGTGGGTGAGTGAGTGGGTGGGTGGGTGGGCGAGTGAGTGGGTGGGTGAGTGAGTGGGTGAGTGAGGGGGTAGGTGAGTGAGTGAGTGGGTGGGCGAGTGAGTGGGTGGGTGAGTGAGTGAGTGGGTGGGCGAGTGAGTGGGTGGGTGGGTGGGTGAGTGAGTCGGTGAGTGGGTGAGTGGGTGGGTGAGCGGCAGGCAGGGTGGGTGGGTGAGTGAGTGAGTGGGTGGGTGAGTGGGTGGGTGGGTGAGTGGGTGAGTGAGTGGGTGGGTGAGTGAGTGGGTGAGTGAGTGGGTGAGTGGGTGAGTGAGTGAGTGGGTGAGTGGGTGGGCGAGTGAGTGAGTCGGTGAGTGAGTGAGGGGGTAGGTGAGTGAGTGAGTGGGTGGGCGAGTGAGTGGGTGGGTGAGTGAGTGGGTGGGTGGGTGAGTGAGTGAGTGAGTGGGTGAGTGAGTGGGTGGGTGAGTGGGTGAGTGAGTGGGTGAGTGAGTGGGTGAGTAGGTGAGTGAGTGGGTAGGTGAGTGAGTGAGTGAGTGAGTGAGTGAGCGAGTGGGCGAGTGATTGGGTGGGTGAGTGAGTGGGTGGGTGAGTGAGTGGGTGAGTGAGTGGGTGAGTAGGTGAGTGAGTGGGTAGGTGAGTGAGTGAGTGAGCGAGTGGGCGAGTGAGTGGGTGGGTGAGTGAGTGAGTGGGTAAGTGGGTGAGTGAGTGAGTGAGTGGGTGAGTGGGTGGGTGAGTGAGTGAGCGAGTGGGCGAGTGAGTGAGTCGGTGAGTGAGTGAGGGGGTAGGTGAGTGAGTGGGTGCGTGGGTGAGTGAGTGGGTGGGTGGGTGGGCGAGTGAGTGGGTGGGTGAGTGAGTGGGTGAGTGAGGGGGTAGGTGAGTGAGTGAGTGGGTGGGCGAGTGAGTGGGTGGGTGAGTGAGTGAGTGGGTGGGCGAGTGAGTGGGTGGGTGGGTGGGTGAGTGGGTGAGTGAGTCGGTGAGTGGGTGAGTGGGTGGGTGAGCGGCAGGCAGGGTGGGTGGGTGAGTGAGTGAGTGGGTGGGTGAGTGGGTGGGTGGGTGAGTGGGTGAGTGAGTGGGTGGGTGAGTGAGTGGGTGAGTGAGTGGGTGAGTGGGTGAGTGAGTGAGTGGGTGAGTGGGTGGGCGAGTGAGTGAGTCGGTGAGTGAGTGAGGGGGTAGGTGAGTGAGTGAGTGGGTGGGCGAGTGAGTGGGTGGGTGAGTGAGTGGGTGGGTGGGTGAGTGAGTGAGTGAGTGGGTGGGTGAGTGAGTGAGTGGGTGAGTGGGTGAGTGAGTGAGTGAGTGGGTGAGTGAGTGGGTGGGTGGGTGAGTGAGTGAGTGGGTGGGTGAGTGGGTGGGTGAGTGGGTGAGTGAGTGAGTGGGTGAGTGGGTGAGTGAGTGAGTGGGTGAGTGAGTGAGTGGGTGAGTGAGTGGGTGGGTGAGTGAGTGGGTGAGTGGGTGAGTGAGTGAGTGAGTGGGTAAGTGGGTGAGTGAGTGGGTGAGTGAGTGGGTGAGTGAGTGGGTAGGTGAGTGAGTGAGTAAGCGAGTGGGCGAGTGAGTGGGTGGGTGAGTGAGTGAGTGAGTGAGTGGGTGAGTGAGTGAGTGGGTGAGTGAGTGGGTGAGTGAGTGGGTGAGTAGGTGAGTGAGTGAGTGGGTGAGTGAGTGGGTAGGTGAGTGAGTGAGTGAGTGAGTGAGCGAGTGGGCGAGTGATTGGGTGGGTGAGTGAGTGAGTGGGTGGGTGAGTGAGTGGGTGAGTGAGTGGGTGAGTAGGTGAGTGAGTGGGTAGGTGAGTGAGTGAGCGAGTGGGCGAGTGAGTGGGTGGGTGAGTGAGTGAGTGGGTAAGTGGGTGAGTGAGTGAGTGAGTGGGTGAGTGGGTGGGTGAGTGAGTGAGCGAGTGGGCGAGTGAGTGAGTCGGTGAGTGAGTGAGGGGGTAGGTGAGTGAGTGGGTGCGTGGGTGAGTGAGTGGGTGGGTGGGTGGGCGAGTGAGTGGGTGGGTGAGTGAGTGGGTGAGTGAGGGGGTAGGTGAGTGAGTGAGTGGGTGGGCGAGTGAGTGGGTGGGTGAGTGAGTGAGTGGGTGGGCGAGTGAGTGGGTGGGTGGGTGGGTGAGTGAGTCGGTGAGTGGGTGAGTGGGTGGGTGAGCGGCAGGCAGGGTGGGTGGGTGAGTGAGTGAGTGGGTGGGTGAGTGGGTGGGTGGGTGAGTGGGTGAGTGAGTGGGTGGGTGAGTGAGTGGGTGAGTGAGTGGGTGAGTGGGTGAGTGAGTGAGTGGGTGAGTGGGTGGGCGAGTGAGTGAGTCGGTGAGTGAGTGAGGGGGTAGGTGAGTGAGTGAGTGGGTGGGCGAGTGAGTGGGTGAGTGAGTGGGTGGGTGGGTGAGTGAGTGAGTGAGTGGGTGAGTGAGTGGGTGGGTGAGTGGGTGAGTGAGTGGGTGAGTGAGTGGGTGAGTAGGTGAGTGAGTGGGTAGGTGAGTGAGTGAGTGAGTGAGCGAGTGGGCGAGTGATTGGGTGGGTGAGTGAGTGGGTGGGTGAGTGAGTGGGTGAGTGAGTGGGTGAGTAGGTGAGTGAGTGGGTAGGTGAGTGAGTGAGTGAGCGAGTGGGCGAGTGAGTGGGTGGGTGAGTGAGTGGGTAAGTGGGTGAGTGAGTGAGTGAGTGGGTGAGTGGGTGAGTGGGTGGGTGAGTGAGTGAGCGAGTGGGCGAGTGAGTGAGTCGGTGAGTGAGTGAGGGGGTAGGTGAGTGAGTGGGTGCGTGGGTGAGTGAGTGGGTGGGTGGGTGGGCGAGTGAGTGGGTGGGTGAGTGAGTGGGTGAGTGAGGGGGTAGGTGAGTGAGTGAGTGGGTGGGCGAGTGAGTGGGTGGGTGAGTGAGTGAGTGGGTGGGCGAGTGAGTGGGTGGGTGGGTGGGTGAGTGGGTGAGTGAGTCGGTGAGTGGGTGAGTGGGTGGGTGAGCGGCAGGCAGGGTGGGTGGGTGAGTGAGTGAGTGGGTGGGTGAGTGGGTGGGTGGGTGAGTGGGTGAGTGAGTGGGTGGGTGAGTGAGTGGGTGAGTGAGTGGGTGAGTGGGTGAGTGAGTGAGTGGGTGAGTGGGTGGGCGAGTGAGTGAGTCGGTGAGTGAGTGAGGGGGTAGGTGAGTGAGTGAGTGGGTGGGCGAGTGAGTGGGTGGGTGAGTGAGTGGGTGGGTGGGTGAGTGAGTGAGTGAGTGAGTGAGTGGGTGGGTGAGTGAGTGAGTGGGTGAGTGGGTGAGTGAGTGAGTGAGTGGGTGAGTGAGTGGGTGGGTGGGTGAGTGAGTGAGTGAGTGGGTGGGTGAGTGGGTGAGTGGGTGAGTGGGTGGGTGAGTGGGTGAGTGAGTGAGTGAGTGGGTGAGTGGGTGAGTGAGTGAGTGGGTGAGTGAGTGAGTGGGTGAGTGAGTGGGTGGGTGAGTGAGTGGGTGAGTGGGTGAGTGAGTGAGTGAGTGGGTAAGTGGGTGAGTGAGTGAGTGGGTGAGTGGGTGGGTGAGTGAGTGAGTGAATGGGTGAGTCGGTGAGTGAGTGAGGCGGTAGGTGAGTGAGTGGGTGGGTGGGTGAGTGAGTGGGTGAGTGAGTGGGTGAGTGAGTGAGTGGGTGAGTGGGTGAGTGAGTGAGTGAGCGAGTGAGTGAGTGAGTCGGTGGGTGAGGGAGTGGGTGGGGGAGTGAGTGAGTGGGTGAGTGAGTGAGTGAGTGAGTGGGTGAGTGGGTGAGTGAGTGGGTGGGTGAGTGAGTGGGTGAGTGAGTGAGTGGGTGGGTAGGTGAGTGAGTGAGTGGGTGAGTCAGTGAGTGGGTGGGTGAGTGAGTGCGTGAGTGAGTGGGTGGGTGAGTGAGTGAGTGGGTGAGTGAGTGGATGTGTGGGTGAGTGAGTGGGTGGGTGAGTGAGTGAGTGGGTGGGTGAGTGAGTGGGTGAGTAGGTGGGTGAGTGAGTGGGTGAGTGGGTGGGTGAGTGAGTCGGTGAGTGGGTGAGTGGATGAGTGATTGGGTGAGTGAGTGAGTGAGTGGGTGAGTGAGTGGGTGAGTGGGTGGGTGAGTGACTGAGTGGGTGAGTGAGTTGGTGGATGAGTGAGTGGGTGAGTCAGTGGTTGAGTGGGTGAGTGAGTGAGTGGGTGAGTGGGTGAGTGAGTGAGTGACTGAGTGGGTGAGTGAGTGAGCGACTGAGTGGGTGAGTGGGTGAGTGAGTGGGTGGGTGGGTGAGTGAGTGAGTCGGTGAGTGGGTGGGTGAGCGAGTGAGTCGGTGAGTGGGTGGGTGAGTGAGTGAGTGGGTGAGTGAGTGGGCGGGTGGGTGAGTGAGTGAGTGGGTGAGTGGGTGAGTGAGTGGGTGAGTGAGTGGGTGAGTAGGTGAGTGAGTGGGTAGGTGAGTGAGTGAGCGAGTGGGCGAGTGAGTGAGTGAGTGGGTAGGTGGGTGAGTGAGTGAGTGAGTGGGTAAGTGGGTGAGTGAGTGGGTGAGTGAGTGAGTCGGTGAGTGGGTGAGTGGGTGAGTGAGTGAGTGGGTGAGTCGGTGAGTGAGTGAGGGGGTAGGTGAGTGAGCGAGTGGGCGAGTGAGTGGGTGGGTGAGTGAGTGAGTGGGTAAGTGGGTGAGTGAGTGGGTGAGTGAGTGGGTGAGTGAGTGGGTAGGTGAGTGAGTGAGTAAGCGAGTGGGCGAGTGAGTGGGTGGGTGAGTGAGTGAGTGAGTGGGTGAGTGAGTGAGTGGGTGAGTGAGTGGGTGAGTGAGTGGGTGAGTAGGTGAGTGAGTGAGTGGGTGAGTGAGTGGGTGGGTGAGTGGGTGAGTGAGTGGGTGAGTGAGTGGGTGAGTAGGTGAGTGAGTGGGTAGGTGAGTGAGTGAGTGAGTGAGCGAGTGGGCGAGTGATTGGGTGGGTGAGTGAGTGAGTGGGTGGGTGAGTGAGTGGGTGAGTGAGTGGGTGAGTAGGTGAGTGAGTGGGTAGGTGAGTGAGTGAGTGAGCGAGTGGGCGAGTGAGTGGGTGGGTGAGTGAGTGAGTGGGTAAGTGGGTGAGTGAGTGAGTGAGTGGGTGAGTGGGTGGGTGAGTGAGTGAGCGAGTGGGCGAGTGAGTGAGTCGGTGAGTGAGTGAGGGGGTAGGTGAGTGAGTGGGTGCGTGGGTGAGTGAGTGGGTGGGTGGGTGGGCGAGTGAGTGGGTGGGTGAGTGAGTGGGTGAGTGAGGGGGTAGGTGAGTGAGTGAGTGGGTGGGCGAGTGAGTGGGTGGGTGAGTGAGTGAGTGGGTGGGCGAGTGAGTGGGTGGGTGGGTGGGTGAGTGAGTCGGTGAGTGGGTGAGTGGGTGGGTGAGCGGCAGGCAGGGTGGGTGGGTGAGTGAGTGAGTGGGTGGGTGAGTGGGTGGGTGGGTGAGTGGGTGAGTGAGTGGGTGGGTGAGTGAGTGGGTGAGTGGGTGAGTGAGTGAGTGGGTGAGTGGGTGGGCGAGTGAGTGAGTCGGTGAGTGAGTGAGAGGGTAGGTGAGTGAGTGAGTGAGTGGGTGGGCGAGTGAGTGGGTGGGTGAGTGAGTGGGTGGGTGGGTGAGTGAGTGAGTGAGTGGGTGGGTGAGTGAGTGGGTGAGTGGGTGAGTGAGTGAGTGAGTGAGTGGGTGAGTGAGTGGGTGGGTGGGTGAGTGAGTGAGTGAGTGGGTGGGTGGGTGAGTGAGTGAGTGGGTGAGTGGGTGGGTGAGTGGGTGAGTGAGTGAGTGAGTGGGTGAGTGGGTGAGTGAGTGAGTGAGTGGGTGAGTGAGTGAGTGGGTGAGTGAGTGGGTGGGTGAGTGAGTGGGTGAGTGGGTGAGTGAGTGAGTGAGTGAGTGGGTGAGTGAGTGAGTGGGTGAGTTAGTGGGTAAGTGAGTGAGTGGGTGAGTGGGTGAGTGAGTGAGTGAGTGGGTGAGTGGGTGAGTGGGTGAGTGAGTGGGTGAGTGAGTGAGTGAGTGGGTGAGTGGGTGAGTGAGTGGGTGAGTGAGTGGGTGAGTGGGTGAGTGAGTGAGTGGGTGAGTGAGTGAGTGAGTGGGTGAGTGAGTGAGTGAGTGGGTGAGTGGGTGAGTGAGTGGGTGAGTGGGTGAGTGAGTGGGTGAGTGAGTGGGTGAGTGGGTGAGTGAGTGGGTGAGTGGGTGAGTGAGTGAGGGGGTAGGTGAGTGAGTGGGTGCGTGGGTGAGTGAGTGAGTGGGTGGGTGGGTGGGCGAGTGAGTGGGTGGGTGAGTGAGTGGGTGAGTGAGGGGGTAGGTGAGTGAGTGAGTGGGTGGGCGAGTGAGTGGGTGGGTGAGTGAGTGAGTGAGTGGGTGGGCGAGTGAGTGGGTGGGTGGGTGGGTGAGTGGGTGAGTGAGTCGGTGAGTGGGTGAGTGGGTGGGTGAGCGGCAGGCAGGGTGGGTGGGTGAGTGAGTGGGTGGGTGAGTGGGTGGGTGGGTGAGTGGGTGAGTGAGTGGGTGGGTGAGTGAGTGGGTGAGTGAGTGGGTGAGTGGGTGAGTGAGTGGGTGAGTGGGTGGGCGAGTGAGTGAGTCGGTGAGTGAGTGAGGGGGTAGGTGAGTGAGTGAGTGGGTGGGCGAGTGAGTGGGTGGGTGAGTGAGTGGGTGGGTGGGTGAGTGAGTGAGTGAGTGGGTGGGTGAGTGAGTGGGTGAGTGGGTGAGTGAGTGAGTGAGTGGGTGAGTGAGTGGGTGGGTGGGTGAGTGAGTGAGTGAGTGGGTGGGTGAGTGAGTGGGTGAGTGGGTGGGTGAGTGGGTGAGTGAGTGAGTGAGTGGGTGAGTGGGTGAGTGAGTGAGTGAGTGGGTGAGTGAGTGAGTGGGTGAGTGAGTGGGTGGGTGAGTGAGTGGGTGAGTGGGTGAGTGAGTGGGTGAGTGAGTGGGTGAGTGGGTGAGTGAGTGGGTGAGTGAGTGAGTGAGTGGGTGAGTGAGTGAGTGAGTGGGTGAGTGGGTGAGTGGGTGAGTGAGTGGGTGAGTGGGTGAGTGAGTGGGTGAGTGAGTGGGTGAGTGGGTGAGTGAGTGGGTGAGTGGGTGAGTGAGTGGGTGAGTGAGTGAGTGAGTGGGTGAGTGAGTGAGTGAGTGGGTGGGTGAGTGAGTGGGTGAGTGGGTGAGTGAGTGAGTGAGTGGGTGAGTGAGTGGGTGGGTGGGTGAGTGAGTGAGTGAGTGGGTGGGTGAGTGAGTGGGTGAGTGGGTGGGTGAGTGGGTGAGTGAGTGAGTGAGTGGGTGAGTGGGTGAGTGAGTGAGTGAGTGGGTGAGTGAGTGAGTGGGTGAGTGAGTGGGTGGGTGAGTGAGTGGGTGAGTGGGTGAGTGAGTGGGTGAGTGAGTGGGTGAGTGGGTGAGTGAGTGGGTGAGTGAGTGAGTGAGTGAGTGGGTGAGTGAGTGAGTGAGTGGGTGAGTGGGTGAGTGGGTGAGTGAGTGGGTGAGTGGGTGAGTGAGTGGGTGAGTGAGTGGGTGAGTGGGTGAGTGAGTGGGTGAGTGGGTGAGTGAGTGGGTGAGTGAGTGAGTGGGTGAGTGAGTGAGTGAGTGGGTGAGTGGGTGAGTGGGTGAGTGAGTGGGTGAGTGGGTGAGTGAGTGGGTGAGTGAGTGGGTGAGTGGGTGAGTGAGTGGGTGAGTGAGTGGGTGAGTGAGTGAGTGGGTGAGTGAGTGAGCGAGTGGGTGAGTAACAATTCCTTGTTACTAGTGTAGTAGGTTCAAATTAGGTGCACACACACGCAACTTGGAGGCAACACTATTTATTAAACGGTAAGTAATATAACACTGTACATAAGGTGGTGACCACCTTCCTCAACTCACTAACACTCTGGAACACGACACAGACTGGGCCAGGCAGGCAACGGCCTGCCTGGCCCAGGACGACGACTCGGGACTTGACGACCGAAGATGTCTTCACTTTGGAGTACAGTACAACAGCCACCTCGCTCTGCGTTCACACCACGCTTATATTTGGTTTGGCGTGGCTGGCTCCGCCCCGGCGTGGCTGGCTCTCTTCAGGCCACGCCTCCCTTCCCAGGACACGCCTCACTTCCCCCACCTCTGGGAGGGTCCGGATCCCTCCACCACGCGACCCCCCCAGGCACCCCCTTGGGGCCCCCAGCCTTCGTACGGGCCGACACAGTAGTGACCTTTCTCTGTCACTACATCACCCCCTCCTGTATAAACACACAGCCGTCCCCGGCTGTAACACAACTGTGAAACATCGAAAAGGTGTGCCTCCGAACCAACAACATCAATAAATGACCGGCGACCGATAAGAAATACAATCACGTAATATATACAGAATCGACGAGGGTAAAAGGGAACCGCATAGAAAACGGGGAATTAACAACAATTATACATGAAAACTGGCTAACCCACTTACGCTCCAGCACAGCCCCCCCCCCCCCGTTAGAATCACGCATGCAATGACAGTCACCCATTAGCACCGCCCGCCTTTCCGACGCGGCGTCACAACCAGTAGCACGCGTCGGCCATATCGGTGGGATTTTAACCCAGTCTCTCTCCAAGACTCGCATCGCAGCATATAGCTGTACCGACCAAGCCGAGACGACCCATCGTTCACTCACTGCACAACATGCACCCTAACAACTGAGGGATACAGTCTCAACGTAACAGGACAACTCCACCTGAACCTTACGAATCTCCAGCCCACTGTTTCAACGCACCTCGGAGTGTCTCACTCTCCGGGCCGTCAGGTCAAGCCATCAGACACAGCATGATGGGACCACACTCTCTGAGCCATGTGAGCGCACAGCCCACTTGGCTAGACAAGCCACGGAGTGTCTCGATCTCCGGGCTGTCAGGTCAAGCTGTCAGACAGCATGACGGGACCACACTCTCTGAGCCATGTGAGCGCACAGCCCACTAGGCTAGACAAGCCACGGAGTGTTTCAATCTCCGGGCTGTCAGGTCAAGCCGTCAGCCATTGCATGACGGGACCACACTCTCCGAGCCCTGTGAGCGCACAGCCCACTAGGCTAGACATACCACGGAGTGTTTCAATCTCCGGGCTGTCAGGTCAAGCCGTCAGCCATTGCATGACGGGACCACACTCTCCGAGCCCTGTGAGCGCACAGCCCACTAGGCTAGACATACCACGGAGTGTTTCAATCTCCGGGCTGTCAGGTCAAGCCGTCAGCCATAGCATGACGGGACCACAACGTTCATGTTAGACACGCAACACTCACTGGGCCATCCTGGTCAGGACCTGCGCCCCAAGATAGGTGACAACCAGCAGCACAATTCCAAATCCCTGGCAGCATGTCACCATCGCAACACATACAATTTGAATTATGATCCCCCACAGAACTGATCCAATGCCGAACAGGTACGCACAATTTGTGACGATCCCGAATATTCAATGGTCACAACAATACACCTCACATCCCGTATCCGTACACATCATCTCCGAGACTCGCATTGCAGCCTGCAGCTGTACCAACCGAGTGGAGAGAGCAACGCAATTTGACGGCAATTAACGGAAACGCACTCCCGATCCATATAGAACACAAGGAGCATTCCCGCACAAAAGACATCATCTGTGCAACAACGGACAGGAACCAACCAGCGAGTTTGAAACAAACCGAACCTGTCATTTCTAAATCCCCTTCAACATTAACCATGGGACTCAGGGCATTCGAATTTTGAGAGCAAAAAAACTATACACAAACCCCAAGAATCGCCAAATTGATTAATACAGTATATGCAGTATATGAAATTCGTACAGTAAATCGTTTGGCGCAATGCTCCATCCAGTCCCCACATGGCAACACACACAATCAATACTCCAGACAATCCGTACATAGTAAACAATCACAAGCAAGTACCCAACAGTCCCTACACTGTTAACAATTCCAAGCAAAGCTCCATACGGTCTGTACCTTGGCAACAATGACGATCAAAGTTTCTTACAGTTACACGTGGCAATCACGAGCGAAACTCCATACAGTATACACAATAACAACGGCGATTTCGCAACAAAACGATATAACAACACGAGTCATTAACACGGCAACATACAGGATATCAACGGAGCTCGGGACACCAACACGAATTAATCATTAACTACACCCAGAAGATACCGATCTCGACGCCGTATTTAACAACAACACTTGTTACAAGCAGAAACCCGCATGGTCGCCGCGTCACTTTATCACGCACACAACCGGACGAACACGCTCCGCAAACCAGCGAGTTAAAAAAAACACACGCGATCGCAACCCGGCGCACGTAAGATGGGTGAAGTTATTATTATTTTTCTTGAGGCCGGGTGCTTGTCATGTCACGACTCGCCTGGCAACTGTGAATAGTGGAGGGCGGCAAGGTGGAGCACTGGAACACCCCGAAGAATCTTGCATGGTGAACACAGCCTGCTCTTGCGAACCCATCCACCTCTCGCGCTCGAGCAGAAGGCTGGAACTCCCCCTCTGCAGGCGTTGATGTCGGCGGGAGCGGCATTTCGGCAGCAGGAGCGGCGTTTTGGCGGGAACCGCGCCCCGACCAGCCCTCGAGTTGGCAGGAGCGGCGTTTTGGCGGGAACCGCGCCACGATCAGCCACCGAGTTGGCGGGAGCGGCGTTTTGGCGGGAACCGCGCCCCGACCAGCCCTCGAGTTGGCGGGAGCGGCGTTTTGGCGGGAACCGCGCCACGATCAGCCACCGAGTTGGCGGCCCCACCGCGTGGCCCGCATGCCTGGGCCTCCCCCCGCCAGCCCCCGCAGAGACGACGGTGTCCTCTCCCCGCGGCTCCATCGCTCCGTTCCCGATGGCGGCGAAGCAGCGGTGCGATGACAGTCCCGCCGCTCCGCGTGCAGCGCCATCTCTCTCCCTCTGTCACCGTGACTGCCATCCCCGGGGCTGTCCGAAGGATGGTCGTCACACCGTCCCCGTCGTACGAAGGCGTCCAGATGAGTTTTGTCTTTGTTTTTCGTGTGCCCATTTTACTTCCCTAGGATAACACCTAGCAATATTTATATTTCCACAACTTCTGACGCCAAATGTAGTAGGTTCAAATTAGGTGCACACACACGCAACTTGGAGGCAACACTATTTATTAAACGGTAAGTAATATAACACTGTACATAAGGTGGTGACCACCTTCCTCAACTCACTAACACTCTGGAACACGACACAGACTGGACCAGGCAGGCAACGGCCTGCCTGGCCCAGGACGACGACTCGGGACTTGACGACCGAAGATGTCTTCACTTTGGAGTACAGTACAACAGCCACCTCGCTCTGCGTTCACACCACGCTTATATTTGGTTTGGCGTGGCTGGCTCCGCCCCGGCGTGGCTGGCTCTCTTCAGGCCACGCCTCCCTTCCCAGGACACGCCTCACTTCCCCCACCTCTGGGAGGGTCCGGATCCCTCCACCACGCGACCCCCCCAGGCACCCCCTTGGGGCCCCCAGCCTTCGTACGGGCCGACACAGTAGTGACCTTTCTCTGTCACTACATCACCCCCTCCTGTATAAACACACAGCCGTCCCCGGCTGTAACACAACTGTGAAACATCGAAAAGGTGTGCCTCCGAACCAACAACATCAATAAATGACCGGCGACCGATAAGAAATACAATCACGTAATATATACAGAATCGACGAGGGTAAAAGGGAACCGCATAGAAAACGGGGAATTAACAACAATTATACATGAAAACTGGCTAACCCACTTACGCTCCAGCACAGCCCCCCCACCCGTTAGAATCACGCATGCAATGACAGTCACCCATTAGCACCGCCCGCCTTTCCGACGCGGCGTCACAACCAGTAGCACGCGTCGGCCATATCGGTGGGATTTTAACCCAGTCTCTCTCCAAGACTCGCATCGCAGCATATAGCTGTACCGACCAAGCCGAGACGACCCATCGTTCACTCACTGCACAACATGCACCCTAACAACTGAGGGATACAGTCTCAACGTAACAGGACAACTCCACCTGAACCTTACGAATCTCCAGCCCACTGTTTCAACGCACCTCGGAGTGTCTCACTCTCCGGGCCGTCAGGTCAAGCCATCAGACACAGCATGATGGGACCACACTCTCTGAGCCATGTGAGCGCACAGCCCACTTGGCTAGACAAGCCACGGAGTGTCTCGATCTCCGGGCTGTCAGGTCAAGCTGTCAGACAGCATGACGGGACCACACTCTCTGAGCCATGTGAGCGCACAGCCCACTAGGCTAGACAAGCCACGGAGTGTTTCAATCTCCGGGCTGTCAGGTCAAGCCGTCAGCCATTGCATGACGGGACCACACTCTCCGAGCCCTGTGAGCGCACAGCCCACTAGGCTAGACATACCACGGAGTGTTTCAATCTCCGGGCTGTCAGGTCAAGCCGTCAGCCATAGCATGACGGGACCACAACGTTCATGTTAGACACGCAACACTCACTGGGCCATCCTGGTCAGGACCTGCGCCCCAAGATAGGTGACAACCAGCAGCACAATTCCAAATCCCTGGCAGCATGTCACCATCGCAACACATACAATTTGAATTATGATCCCCCACAGAACTGATCCAATGCCGAACAGGTACGCACAATTTGTGACGATCCCGAATATTCAATGGTCACAACAATACACCTCACATCCCGTATCCGTACACATCATCTCCGAGACTCGCATTGCAGCCTGCAGCTGTACCAACCGAGTGGAGAGAGCAACGCAATTTGACGGCAATTAACGGAAACGCACCCCCGATCCATGTAGAACACAAGGAGCATTCCCGCACAAAAGACATCATCTGTGCAACAACGGACAGGAACCAACCAGCGAGTTTGAAACAAACCGAACCTGTCATTTCTAAATCCCCTTCAACATTAACCATGGGACTCAGGGCATTCGAATTTTGAGAGCAAAAAAACTATACACAAACCCCAAGAATCGCCAAATTGATTAATACAGTATATGCAGTATATGAAATTCGTACAGTAAATCGTTTGGCGCAATGCTCCATCCAGTCCCCACATGGCAACACACACAATCAATACTCCAGACAATCCGTACATAGTAAACAATCACAAGCAAGTACCCAACAGTCCCTACACTGTTAACAATTCCAAGCAAAGCTCCATACGGTCTGTACCTTGGCAACAATGACGATCAAAGTTTCTTACAGTTACACGTGGCAATCACGAGCGAAACTCCATACAGTATACACAATAACAACGGCGATTTCGCAACAAAACGATATAACAACACGAGTCATTAACACGGCAACATACAGGATATCAACGGAGCTCGGGACACCAACACGAATTAATCATTAACTACACCCAGAAGATACCGATCTCGACGCCGTATTTAACAACAACACTTGTTACAAGCAGAAACCCGCATGGTCGCCGCGTCACTTTATCACGCACACAACCGGACGAACACGCTCCGCAAACCAGCGAGTTAAAAAAAACACACGCGATCGCAACCCGGCGCACGTAAGATGGGTGAAGTTATTATTATTTTTCTTGAGGCCGGGTGCTTGTCATGTCACGACTCGCCTGGCAACTGTGAATAGTGGAGGGCGGCAAGGTGGAGCACTGGAACACCCCGAAGAATCTTGCATGGTGAACACAGCCTGCTCTTGCGAACCCATCCACCTCTCGCGCTCGAGCAGAAGGCTGGAACTCCCCCTCTGCAGGCGTTGATGTCGGCGGGAGCGGCATTTCGGCAGCAGGAGCGGCGTTTTGGCGGGAACCGCGCACCGACCAGCCCTCGAGTTGGCGGGAGCGGCGTTTTGGCGGGAACCGCGCCACGATCAGCCACCGAGTTGGCGGGAGCGGCGTTTTGGCGGGAACCGCGCCCCGACCAGCCCTCGAGTTGGCGGGAGCGGCGTTTTGGCGGGAACCGCGCCACGATCAGCCACCGAGTTGGCGGGAGCGGCGTTTTGGCGGGAACCGCGCCCCGACCAGCCCTCGAGTTGGCGGGAGCGGCGTTTTGGCGGGAACCGCGCCACGATCAGCCACCGAGTTGGCGGCCCCACCGCGTGGCCCGCATGCCTGGGCCTCCCCCCGCCAGCCCCCGCAGAGACGACGGTGTCCTCTCCCCGCGGCTCCATCGCTCCGTTCCCGATGGCGGCGAAGCAGCGGTGCGATGACAGTCCCGCCGCTCCGCGTGCAGCGCCATCTCTCTCCCTCTGTCACCGTGACTGCCATCCCCGGGGCTGTCCGAAGGATGGTCGTCACACCGTCCCCGTCGTACGAAGGCGTCCAGATGAGTTTTGTCTTTGTTTTTCGTGTGCCCATTTTACTTCCCTAGGATAACACCTAGCAATATTTATATTTCCACAACTTCTGACGCCAAATGTAGTAGGTTCAAATTAGGTGCACACACACGCAACTTGGAGGCAACACTATTTATTAAACGGTAAGTAATATAACACTGTACATAAGGTGGTGACCACCTTCCTCAACTCACTAACACTCTGGAACACGACACAGACTGGACCAGGCAGGCAACGGCCTGCCTGGCCCAGGACGACGACTCGGGACTTGACGACCAATGATGTCTTCACTTTGGAGTACAGTACAACAGCCACCTCGCTCTGCGTTCACACCACGCTTATATTTGGTTTGGCGTGGCTGGCTCCGCCCCGGCGTGGCTGGCTCTCTTCAGGCCACGCCTCCCTTCCCCGGACACGCCTCACTTCCCCCACCTCTGGGAGGGTCCGGATCCCTCCACCACGCGACCCCCCAGGCACCCCCTTGGGGCCCCCAGCCTTCGTACGGGCCGACACAGTAGTGACCTTTCTCTGTCACTACACTAGAATCAATTTCAACAGATAAACTTGGAATCAAGAATACAATTGAAAGGCTTCTCTGATCATGTTTAACGCGAAACAAAAACAAAGCAAAGATCCCCCGTGTAGTCTCTAACAGACTGAAGGGGCAAGTGCTGTTAGCAAGCACTCCACTCACTCACTCACCCTGTCACCCACCCACCCACTCACCCACCCACTCACTCACCCACTCACCCAACAATTCACCCACTCACCCACCCACCCACTCACCCACTCACTCACTCACTCACCCACCCACTCACCCACCCACTTACCTACCCACTCACCCACCCACCCTGCCACTCACCCACTCACCCACCCACTCACCCACCCACTTACCGACCTACCCACCCACCCACTCACTCACCCACTCACCCACTCACTCACCCACCCACCTACTCACTCACCCACCCACCCACTCACTCACTCACTCACCCACTCACTCACCCACCCACCCACCCACCCACCCACTCACCCACGCACCCACCCACTCACCCACTCACTCACTCACCCACCCACCCACTCACCCACCCACTCACTCACCCACTCACCCACTCACTCACTCACCCAAGCACTCACCCATCCACTCACCCTGTCACACACCCACGCACCCACCCAGTCACCCACCCACCCACTCACCCACCCACCCACTCACTCACACACCCACCCACTCACTCACCCACGCACCCACCCACCCACTCACCCACTCACTCATCCACCCACTCACCCACCCACTCACCCACTCACCCACTCACTCACCCACCCACTCACCCACCCACTCTCCCACTCACTCACCCACCCACTCACAAACCCACCCACTCACCCACCCACCCACCTACCCACCCACCCACTCACTCACCCACCCACCCACCCACCCACCCACCCACTCACCCACCCACTCACCCAGCCACTCACTCATCCACCCACTCACCCACCTACCCACCCACCCACCCACTCACCCACCCACTCACCCACTCACTCACCCACCCACTCACTCACCCACTCACCCACCCACCCACTCACCCACCCACTCACTCACCCACCCACCCTGCCTGCCGCTCACCCACCCACTCACCCACTCACCCACTCACCGACTCACTCACCCACTCACCCACCCACCCACCCACCTACCCACCCACCCACCCACTCACCCAGCCAGCCAGCCACCCACCCACTCACTCACTCACCCACCCACCCACTCACCCTGCCACTCACCCACCCACTCACCCACCCACCCACTCACCCACCCACCCACTCATTCACCCACCCACCCACATGCTCACCCACCCACTCACCCTGCCACTCACTCACTCACCCACCCACCCACTCACCCACCCACTGACTCACTCACTCACCCACCCACCCACTCACCCTGTCACCCACTCACCCACCCACTCACCCACCCACCCACCCACTCACCCACCCACCCACTCACTCACCCACTCACTCACCCACTCACCCACCCACCCACCCACCCACCCACCCACCCACCCACCCACTCACTCACCCACTCACTCACTCACCCACTCACTCACTCACTCACCCACTCACCCACCCACTCACCCACCAACCCACTAACTCACCCTGTCACCCACCCACTCACTCACCCACCCACCCACTCACCCTGCCACTCACCCACCCACTCACCCACCCACCCACTTACCCACCCACCCACTTACCCACCCACCCACTCACCCACCCACCCACTCATGCACCCACCCACCCACCCACTCACCCACCCACCCACCCACCCACTCACTCACTCACCCACCCACCCACCCACCCACCCACCCACTCACCCACCTACCCACTCACCCACCCACCCACCCACTCACTCACCCACCCACCCACTCACTCACCCACCCACTCACCCTGCCACTCACTCACCCACTCACCCACCCACTCACCCACCCACTCACCCATTCACCCACTCACTCACCCACTCACTCACCCACCCACCCAGCCACCCACTCACTCACTCACTCACTCACTCACTCACCCACCCACCCACTCACCCACCCACTCACCCACCCACCCACTCACCCACCCACTCACCCACCCACCCACTCACCCACCCACCCACCCACTCACCCACCCACCCACTCACCCACCCACTCACCCACTCACTCACCCACCCACTCACCCTGCCACTCACCCACTCACCCACCCACTCACTCCCCCACTCACCCACCCACTCACCCACCCACCCACCTACCCACCCACTCACCCACTCACTCACTCACTCACCCACCCTCCCACTCACCCACCCACTCACCCACCCACCCACTCACTCACTCATTCACCCACTCACTCACTCACCCACTCACTCACTCACTCACTCACTCACTCACCCACTCACTCACTCACTCACCCACTCACCCACCCACCCACCCACCCACCCACCAACCCACTCACTCACCCTGTCACCCACCCACTCACTCACCCACCCACCCACTCACCCTGCCACTCACCCACCCACTCACCCACCCACCCACCCACTCACCCACCCACCCACCCACTCACCCACCCACCCACCTACCCACCTACCCACCCACCCACTTACCCACCCACCCACTTACCCACCCACCCAATCACCCACCCACCCACTCACGCACCCACCCACCCACTCACCCACCCACCCACCCACCCACTCACCCACACACCCACCCACTCACCCACCTACCCACTCACCCACCCACCCACCCACTCACCCACCCACTCACTCACTCACTCACCCACCCACCCACCCACCCACTTACCCACCCACCTATTCACCCACCCACCCACTCACCCACTCACCCACCCACCCACTCACTCACCCACCCACCCACCCACTCACCCACTCACTCACCCACTCACCCACCCACCCACCCACCCACTCACTCACTCACTCACTCACCCACCCACCCACCCACCCACCCACCCACCCACTCACCCACCCACCCATTCACCCACCCACTCACCCACCCACTCACCCACTCACCCACTCACTCACCCACCCACTCACCCACTCACCCACCCACCCACCCACCCACCCACTCACCCACCCACCCACCCACCCACTCACCCACCCACCCATTCACCCACCCACTCACCCACCCACCAACCCACTCACCCACCCACTCACCCACTCACCCACCCACCAACCCACTCACCCACCCACCCATTCACCCACCCACCCACTCAACCACCCACCCACCCACCCACTCAACCACCCACTCACTCACCCACCCACTCACCCTGCCACTCACCCACCCACTCACCCACCCACTCACTCACCCACTCACCCACCCACTCACCCACTCACCCACCCACCCACCCACTCACACACTCACTCACTCACCCACCCACCTACCCACCCACTCACACACTCACTCACACACCCACTCATCCACCCAGCCACCCACACACCCACCCACTCACTCACCCACCCACTCACTCACCCACCCACTCACTCACCCTCTCACCCACCCACTCACTCACCCACTCACCCACCCACTCACCCACTCACTCACCCACCCACCCACCCACTCACACACTCACTCACACACCCACTCACCCACCCACCCAGCCACCCACACACCCACCCACTTACTCACCCACCCACTGACTCACCCACCCACTCACCCATCCACTCACTCACCCACCCACCCACCCACTCACCCACCTACTCACCCACTCACTCACCCACCCACCCACCCACTCACACACTCACTCACACACCCACTCACCCACCCAGCCACCCACACACCCACCCACTCACTCACCCACCCACTCACTCACCCACCCACTCACTCACTCACCCACTCACCCACCCACTCACTCACCCACCCACCCACCCACCCACTCACCCACTCACTCACCCACCCACCCACCCACCCACTCACACACTCACTCACACACCCACTCACCCACCCAGCCACCCACACACCCACCCACTCACTCACCCACCCACTCACTCACCCACCCACCCACTCACCCACCCACTCACTCACCCACCCACTCACTCACCCACTCACTCACTCACCCACCCACCCACCCACTCACACACTCACTCACACACCCACTCACCCACCCAGCCACCCACACACCCACCCACTCACTCACCCACCCACCCACTCACTCACTCACCCACCCACTCACCCACCCACTCACTCACCCAGCCACTCACCCACCCACTCACCCACTCACCCACCCACTCACCCACCCACCCACTCACACACTCACTCACACACCCACTCACCCACCCAGCCACCCACACACCCACCCACTCACTCACCCACCCACTCACTCACCCACCCACTCACCCACCCACTCACTCACCCACCCACTCACCCACTCACTCACCCACCCACCCACCCACTCACACACTCACTCACACACCCACTCACCCACCCAGCCACCCACACACCCACCCACCCACTCACCCACCCACTCACTCACCCACCCACCCACTCACCCACCCACTCACTCACCCACCCACTCACCCACCCACTCACCCACTCACCCACCCACCCACTCACCCACTCACTCACCCACTCACACACTCACTCACACACCCACTCACCCACCCACTCACCCACTCACCCACCCACCCTCCCACTCACACACTCACTCACACACCCACTCACCCACCCAGCCACCCACACACCCACCCACTCACTCACCCACCCACTCACTCACTCACCCACCCACTCACCCACCCACTCACTCACCCACCCACTCACCCACTCACTTACCCACCCACCCACCCACTCACACACTCACTCACACACCCACTCACCCACCCAGCCACCCACACACCCACCCACTCATTCACCCACCCACTCACTCACCCACCCACTCACCCACCCACTCACTCACCCACCCACCCACTCACCCACCCACTCACCCACTCACCCACCCACTCACCCACCCACCCACTCACACACTCACTCACTCACACACCCACTCACCCACCCAGCCACCCACACACCCACCCACTCACTCACCCACCCACTCACTCACCCACCCACTCACCCACCCACTCACTCACCCACCCACTCACCCACTCACTCACCCACCCACCCACTCACACACTCACTCACACACCCACTCACCCACCCAGCCACCCACACACCCACCCACTCACTCACCCACCCACTCACTCACCCACCCATTCACCCACCCACTCACTCACCCACCCACCCACTCACCCACCCACTCACCCACTCACCCACCCACTCACCCACCCACCCACTCACACACTCACTCACACACCCACTCACCCACCCAGCCACCCACACACCCACCCACTCACTCACCCACCCACTCACTCACCCACCCACTCACCCACCCACTCACTCACCCACCCACTCACCCACTCACTCACCCACCCACCCACCCACTCACACACTCACTCACACACCCACTCACCCACCCAGCCACCCACACACCCACCCACTCACTCACCCACCCACTCACTCACCCACCCACTCACCCACCCACTCACTCACCCACCCACTCACCCACCCACTCACCCACTCACCCACCCACTCACCCACTCACTCACCCACTCACACACTCACTCACACACCCACTCACCCACCCACTCACCCACTCACCCACCCACCCACTCACACACTCACTCACACACCCACCCACCCAGCCACCCACACACCCACCCACTCACTCACCCACCCACTCACTCACTCACCCACCCACTCACCCACCCACCCACCCACTCACTCACCCACCCACTCACCCACTCACTCACCCACCCACCCACCCACTCACACACTCACTCACACACCCACTCACCCACCCAGCCACCCACACACCCACCCACTCACTCACCCACCCACTCACTCACCCACCCACTCACCCACCCATTCACTCACCCACCCACTCACCCACCCACTCACTCACCCACCCACTCACCCACCCACTCACCCACTCACTCACCCACTCACCCACCCACTCACCCACTCACCCACCCACTCACCCACCCACTCACCCACCCACTCACCCACTCACCCACCCACTCATCCACCCACTCACCCACTCACCCACCCACTCACCCACTCACCCACCCACTCACCCACCCACTCACCCACCCACTCACCCACTCACCCACCCACCCACCCACTCACTCACCCACCCACTCACCCACCCACTCACCCACTCACCCACCCACTCACCCACCCACCCACCCACCCACCCACTCACCCACTCACTCACTTACCCACCCACCCACTCACACACTCACTCACTCACACACCCACTCACCCACCCAGCCACCCACACACCCACCCATTCACTCACCCACCCACTCACTCACCCACCCACTCACCCACCCACTCACTCACCCACCCACTCACCCACCCACTCACCCACTCACCCACCCACTCACTCACCCACCCACTCACCCACTCACCCACCCACCCACTCACACACCCACTCACCCACCCACCCACTCACCCACTCACCCACCCACCCACTCACCCACCCACTCACCCACTCACCCACCCACCCACCCACTCACTCACCCACCCACTCACCCACCCACTCACCCACTCAC
>NW_027620929.1:142500-172745 GCF_964198595.1 Lampetra fluviatilis
GAGTGAGTGAGTGGGTGAGTGAGTGAGTGAGTGGGTGAGTGAGTGAGTGAGTGGGTGGGTGGGTGGGTGGGTGGGTGGGTGAGTGGGTGGGTAAGTGAGTGGGTGGGTGGGTGAGTGAGTGAGTGGGTGGGTGGGTGGGTGAGTGAGTGGGTGGGTAAGTGAGTGGGTGGGTGGGTGGGTGAGTGAGTGAGTGAGTGGGTGAGTGGGTGGGTGGGTGGGTGAGTGAGTGGGTGGGTAAGTGAGTGGGTGGGTGGGTGAGTGAGTGGGTGAGTGGGTGGGTGAGTGATTGGGTGGGTGGGTGAGTGGGTGGGTGAGTGAGTGGGTGGGTGAGTGAGTGAGTGGGTGAGTGAGTGGGTGGGTAAGTGAGTGAGTGGGTGAGTGAGTGAGTGAGTGGGTGGGTGGGTGGGTGAGTGAGTGGGTGGGTAAGTGAGTGGGTGGGTGGGTGAGTGGGTGAGTGGGTGGGTGAGTGAGTGGGTGGGTGAGTGAGTGAGTGAGTGAGTGGGTGGGTGAGTGAGTGGGTGGGTGGGTGAGTGGGTGGGTGAGTGGGTGGGTGGGTGAGTGGGTGGGTGGGTGGGTGGGTGGGTGAGTGAGTGAGTGGGTGGGTGGGTGAGTGATTGGGTGGGTGGGTGGGTAACTGGGTGGGTGGGTGAGTGAGTGGGTGATTGAGTGGGTGGGTGGGTGGGTGGGTGAGTGGGTGAGTGGGAGGGTGGGTGGGTGAGTGGGTGAGTGAGTGAGTGAGTGGGTGGGTGGGTGAGTGGGTGAGTGGGTGAGTGAGTGAGTGAATGAGTGGGTGAGTGATTGGGTGGGTGGGTGGGTGATTGAGTGGGTGGGTGAGTGGGTGAGTGGGTGAGTGGGTGAGTGAGTGAGTGAGTGGGTGAGTGGGTGGGTAGGTGAGTGGGTGAGTGGGTGAGTGAGTGAGTGAGTGGGTGAGTGGGTGGGTAGGTGAGTGGGTGAGTGGGTGAGTGAGTGAGTGGGTGAGTGGGTGGGTAGGTGAGTGGGTGAGTGGGTGAGTGAGTGAGTGAGTGGGTGAGTGACTGGGTGAGTGGGTGAGTGGGTGGGTGAGTGGGTGGGTAGGTGAGTGGGTGAGTGGGTGAGTGGGTGGGTGAGTGAGTGAGTGGGTGGGTGAGTGAGTGAGTGGGTGGGTGAGTGAGTGGGTGGGTGGGTGAGTGGGTGGGTGAGTGGGTGGGTGGGTGAGTGGGTGGGTGGGTGGGTGGGTGGGTGGGTGAGTGAGTGAGTGAGTGAGTGGGTGGGTGGGTGAGTGGGTGGGTGGGTGGGTGAGTGATTGGGTGGGTGGGTGACTGGGTGGGTGGGTGAGTGAGTGGGTGATTGAGTGGGTGGGTGGGTGGGTGAGTGAGTGAGTGGGTGGGTGAGTGGGTGAGTGGGAGGGTGGGTGGGTGAGTGGGTGAGTGAGTGAGTGAGTGAGTGGGTGGGTGGGTGAGTGGGTGAGTGGGTGAGTGAGTGAGTGAATGAGTGAGTGAATGAGTGGGTGAGTGATTGGGTGGGTGGGTGGGTGAGTGAGTGGGTGGGTGAGTGGGTGAGTGGGTGAGTGGGTGAGTGGGTGAGTGAGTGAGTGAGTGGGTGAGTGGGTGGGTAGGTGAGTGGGTGAGTGGGTGAGTGAGTGAGTGAGTGGGTGAGTGGGTGGGTAGGTGAGTGGGTGAGTGGGTGAGTGAGTGAGTGGGTGAGTGGGTGGGTAGGTGAGTGGGTGAGTGGGTGAGTGAGTGAGTGGGTGAGTGACTGGGTGAGTGGGTGAGTGGGTGGGTGAGTGGGTGGGTAGGTGAGTGGGTGAGTGGGTGAGTGGGTGGGTGGGTGAGTGGGTGAGTGGGTGAGTGAGTGAGTGAGTGGGTGAGTGGGTGGGTAGGTGAGTGGGTGAGTGGGTGAGTGAGTGAGTGGGTGAGTGGGTGGGTGAGTGAGTGGGTGAGTGGGTGGGTGGGTGAGTGGGTGAGTGGGTGAGTGAGTGAGTGAGTGGGTGGGTAGGTGAGTGGGTGAGTGGGTGAGTGGGTGAGTGAGTGAGTGAGTGGGTGGGTAGGTGAGTGGGTGAGTGGGTGAGTGAGTGAGTGAGTGGGTGAGTGGGTGGGTAGGTGAGTGGGTGAGTGGGTGAGTGAGTGAGTGAATGGGTGAGTGACTGGGTGAGTGGGTGAGTGGGTGGGTGAGTGGGTGGGTAGGTGAGTGGGTGAGTGGGTGAGTGGGTGGGTGGGTGAGTGGGTGAGTGGGTGAGTGAGTGAGTGGGTGAGTGGGTGGGTAGGTGAGTGGGTGAGTGGGTGAGTGAGTGAGTGAGTGAGTGGGTGAGTGGGTGGGTGAGTGAGTGGGTGAGTGGGTGGGTGGGTGAGTGGGTGAGTGGGTGAGTGAGTGAGTGAGTGAGTGGGTGGGTAGGTGAGTGGGTGAGTGGGTGAGTGGGTGAGTGAGTGAGTGAGTGGGTGGGTAGGTGAGTGGGTGAGTGGGTGAGTGAGTGAGTGAGTGGGTGAGTGGGTGGGTAGGTGAGTGGGTGAGTGGGTGAGTGAGTGAGTGGGTGGGTAGGTGAGTGGGTGAGTGGGTGAGTGGGTGAGTGGGTGAGTGAGTGAGTGAGTGGGTGGGTAGGTGAGTGGGTGAGTGGGTGAGTGAGTGAGTGAGTGGGTGAGTGGGTGGGTAGGTGAGTGGGTGAGTGGGTTAGTGAGTGAGTGGATGAGTGGGTGGGTAGGTGAGTGTGTGATGGTGATGATGGTGATGGTGGTGATGGCATCACCACTCACCGTGCCCTGTGTCACCACCGACTGGGTGATTGATGATAATTCCGTGAACGTCGGACGCTGAGACGGTTCCCAAGCCCAGCAGCTCAGCATCGCTGCATAACTACGTCAACAACAACAACAACATCAACAACTACGTCAACAACATCAACAACAACATCAACAACTACGTCAACAACATCAACAACAACATCAACATCAACATAGAGACAGACAAAGTCTCCCACAGAGACTCCCACACACACACACAGACATACACACACAGACACACACACACACAGACACACACAGACACACACACACAGACACACACAGACACACAGACACACACACACAGACACACACACAGACACACAGACAGACACACACACACACACAGAGACACACACACACACAGACACACACACAGACACACACACACACACAGACACACAGACACACACAGACACACACACACAGACACACACACACACAGACACACACACACACAGACACACACACACACACAGACACACACACACAGACACACACACACACAGACACACACAGACACACAGAGACACACAGAGACACAGAGACAGACAGAGACACAGAGACACACAGAGACACACAGACACACAGAGACTCACAGAGACACACAGACACACACAGAGACTCACAGAGACACCCACAGACACACAGAGACACACAGAGAGACACAGAGACACACAGACACACAGAGACACACAGACACACAGAGACACACAGAGACACCCACAGACACACAGAGACACACAGACACACACACACACACCCAGAGACTCACAGAGACACACAGAGACACACAGACACACACAGAGACTCACAGAGACACCCACAGACACCCACATACACACAGAGACACACAGAGACACCCATAGACACACAGAGACTCACAGAGACTCCCACAGACTCACAGAGATACACACAGAGACTCACAGAGACACCCACAGACACACAGAGACACACAGAGACACACGGAGACACACACAGACTCACAGAGACTCACAGAGACACACAGACACACACAGATACACACAGAGACTCACAGAGACACCCACAGACACCCACATACACACAGAGACACACAGAGACACCCATAGACACACAGAGACTCACAGAGACTCCCACAGACTCACAGAGACACACAGAGATTCACAGAGACCCATAGAGACACAGACACACACAGACACCCACAGAGACACACACAGATACACACACACACACCAAGAGACTCACAGAGACTCACAGAGACACACAGACACACACAGATACACACAGAGACTCACAGAGACACCCACAGACACCCACATACACACAGAGACACACAGAGACACCCATAGACACACAGAGACTCACAGAGACTCCCACAGACTCACAGAGACACACAGAGATTCACAGAGACCCATAGAGACACAGACACACACAGACACCCACAGAGACACACACAGATACACACACACACCCAGAGACTCACAGAGACACACAGACACACACAAAGACTCACAGAGACACCCACAGACACCCACATACACACAGAGACACACAGAGACACCCATAGACACACAGAGACACACAGAGACACCCATAGACACACAGAGACTCACAGAGACACCCACAGACACCCACATACACACAGAGACACACAGAGACACCCATAGACACACAGAGACTCCCACAGACTCACAGAGACTCCCACAGACTCACAGAGACACAGAGATTCACAGAGACCCATAGAGACACAGACACACACAGACACCCACAGAGACACACACAGATACACACACACACACCCAGAGACTCACAGAGACTCACAGAGACACACAGACACACACAGATACACACAGAGACTCACAGAGACACGCACAGACACCCACATACACACAGAGACACACAGAGACACCCATAGACACACAGAGACTCACAGAGACTCCCACAGACTCACAGAGACTCACAGAGACACACAGACACACACAGATACACACAGAGACTCACAGAGACACCCACAGACACCCACATACACACAGAGACACACAGAGACACCCATAGACACACAGAGACTCACAGAGACTCCCACAGACTCACAGAGACACACAGAGATTCACAGAGACCCATAGAGACACAGACACACACAGACACCCACAGAGACACACACAGATACACACACACACACAGATACACACAGAGACTCACAGAGACACCCACAGACACACAGAGACACACAGAGACACACAGAGACACCCATAGACACACAGAGACTCACAAAGACACACAGAGACACACAGAGACACACAGACACACACACAGATACACACAGAGACTCACAGAGACACCCACAGACAAACAGAGACACACAGAGACACACAGAGACTCACAGAGACCCATAGAGACACAGACACACACAGACACCCACAGAGACACACACAGATACACACACACACCCAGAGACTCACAGAGACTCACAGAGACACCCACAGACACCCACATACACACAGAGACACACAGAGACACCCATAGACACACAGAGACTCACAGAGACACCCACAGACACACAGAGACACACAGAGACACACAGAGACTCACAGAGACCCATAGAGACACAGACACACACAGACACCCACAGAGACACACACAGATACACACACACCCCCAGAGACTCACAGAGACTCACAGAGACACCCACAGACACACAGAGACACACAGAGACACACAGAGACTCACAGAGACACCCACAGACACACAGAGACACACAGAGACACACAGACACACACAGATACACACAGAGACACACAGAGACACACAGACACACACAGATACACACAGAGACTCACAGAGACACCCACAGACACACAGAGACACACAGAGACACACAGACACACACACAGATACACACAGAGACTCACAGAGACACCCACAGACACACAGAGACACACAGAGACTCACAGAGACTCACAGAGACCCATAGAGACACAGACACACACAGACACCCACAGAGACACACACAGATACACACACACACCCAGAGACTCACAGAGACACCCACAGACACACAGAGACACACAGAGACACACAGAGACACACACAGACTCACAGAGACTCACAGAGACACACAGAGACTCACAGAGACACCCACAGACACCCACATACACACAGAGACACACAGAGACACCCATAGACACACAGAGACTCACAGAGACTCCCACAGACTCACAGAGACACACAGAGATTCACAGAGATCCATAGAGACACAGACACACACAGACACCCACAGAGACACACACAGATACACACACACCCAGAGACTCACAGAGACACACAGAGACACACAGAGACACACAGAGACACACACAGACTCACAGAGACTCACAGAGACACACAGAGACTCACAGAGACACCCACAGACACCCACATACACACAGAGACACACAGAGACACCCATAGACACACAGAGACTCACAGAGACTCCCACAGACTCACAGAGACACACATAGATTCACAGAGACCCACAGAGACACACACAGATACACACACACACCCAGATACACACAGAGACACACAGACACACACAGATACACACAGAGACTCACAGAGACACCCACAGACACCCACATACACACAGAGACACACAGAAACACCCATAGACACACAGAGACTCACAGAGACTCCCACATACACACAGAGACACCCACAGACACCCACATACACACAGAGACACCCACATACACACAGAGACACACAGAGACTCACAGAGACTCCCACAGACTCACAGAGACACACAGAGACACACAGACGCACCCAGAGACTCACAGAGACACCCACAGACACCCACATACACACAGAGACACACAGAGACTCACAGAGACTCACAGAGACACACAGAGACTCACAGAGACACCCACAGACACCCACATACACACAGAGACACCCACAGACACCCACATACACACAGAGACACACAGAGACCCACAGAGACACCCACAGACACCCACATACACACAGAGACTCACAGAGACACCCACATACACACAGAGACACCCACAGACACCCATAGACACACAGAGACTCACAGAGACTCCCACAGACTCACAGAGATTCACAGAGACCCATAGAGACACAGACACACACAGAGACTCACAGACACCCACAGACACACAGAGACACACAGAGACCCACAGAGACACCCACACACAGACACCTACAACGTGTCGCTCGTTGCTTCTGGCTGTGTGAGTCGATATCCCGACTTGAGTAGCGGGTAGAGATTCTCGGGGGGGACTCCGGGGTACGGAGAAGCGCCCAGCGAGGCACACAGACACACACAGAGACACACATAGACACCCCCAGAGACACCCACAGACACCCACATACACACAGAGACACCCACAGACACCCACATACACACAGAGACACACAGAGACACACAGAGACACCCATAGACACACAGAGACTCACAGAGACACACAGAGACACACAGAGACACCCACAGACACCCACATACACACAGAGACACCCACAGACACCCACATACACACAGAGACACACAGAGACACACAGAGACACACACAGACTCACAGAGACTCCCACAGATTCACAGAGACACCCACATACACACAGAGACACCCACAGACACCCATAGACACACAGAGACTCACAGAGACTCCCACAGACTCACAGAGATTCACAGAGACCCATAGAGACACAGACACACACAGAGACTCACAGACACCCACAGACACACAGAGACACACAGAGACCCACAGAGACACCCACACACAGACACGTACAACGTGTCGCTGGTTGCTTCTGGCTGTGTGAGTCGATATCCCGACTTGAGTAGCGGGTAGAGATTCTCGGGGGGGACTCCGGGGTACGGAGACGCGCCCAGCGAGGCACACAGACACACACAGACACCCACATAGACACACAGAGACACCCACAGACACCCACATACACACAGAGACACCCACAGACACCCACATACACACAGAGACACCCACAGACACCCATAGACACACAGAGACTCACAGAGACTCCCACAGACTCACAGAGATTCACAGAGACCCATAGAGACACAGACACACACAGAGACTCACAGACACCCACAGACACCCACAGACACCCACAGACACACAGAGACACACAGAGACACACACAGACACACACAGACACGTACAACGTGTCGCTGGTTGCTTCTGGCTGTGTGAGTCGATATCCCGACTTGAGTAGCGGGTAGAGATTCTCGGGGGGGACTCCGGGATACGGAGAAGCGCCCAGCGAGGCACACAGACACACACAGACACCCACATAGACACACAGAGACACCCACAGACACCCACATACACACAGAGACACCCACAGACACCCACATACACACAGAGACACCCACAGACACCCATAGACACACAGAGACTCACAGAGACTCCCACAGACTCACAGAGATTCACAGAGACCCATAGAGACACAGACACACACAGAGACTCACAGACACCCACAGACACCCACAGACACCCACAGACACACAGAGACACACAGAGACACACACAGACACACACAGACACGTACAACGTGTCGCTGGTTGCTTCTGGCTGTGTGAGTCGATATCCCGACTTGAGTAGCGGGTAGAGATTCTCGGGGAGGACTCCGGGGTACGGGGAACCTCCCAGCGAGGCACACAGACACCCACATAGACACACAGAGACACACACATACACACAGAGACACACACAGACACGTACAACGTGTCGCTCGTTGCTTCTGGCTGTGTGAGTCGATATCCCGACTTGAGTAGCGGGTAGAGATTCTCTGGGGGGACTCCGGGGTACGGAGAACCTCCCAGCGAGGCACACAGACACCCACATAGACACACAGAGACACACAGAGACCCACAGAGACACACACAGACACCTACAACGTGTCGCTCGTTGCTTCTGGCTGTGTGAGTCGATATCCCGACTTGAGTAGCGGGTAGAGATTCTCGGGGGGGACTCCGGGATACGGAGAAGCGCCCAGCGAGGCACACAGACACACACAGACACCCACAGACACCCATAGACACACAGAGACACACAGAGACACCCACACACAGACACCTACAACGTGTCGCTGGTTGCTTGTGGCTGTGTGAGTCGATATCCCGACTTGAGTAGCGGGTAGAGATTCTCGGGGGGGACTCCGGGGTACGGAGAACCTCCCAGCGAGGCACACAGACACCCACAGAGACACACAGAGACCCACAGAGACACCCACAGACACCCACATACACACAGAGACTCACAGAGACACCCACATACACACAGAGACACCCACAGACACCCATAGACACACAGAGACTCACAGAGACTCCCACAGATTCACAGAGACACACAGAGACACACAGACACACCCAGAGACTCACAGAGACTCACAGAGACACACAGACACCCACATACACACAGAGACACACACAGACACCTACAACGTGTCGCTGGTTGCTTCTGGCTGTGTGAGTCGATATCCCGACTTGAGTAGCGGGTAGAGATTCTCGGGGGGGACTCCGGGATACGGAGAACCTCCCAGCGAGGCACACAGACACCCACATAGACACACAGAGACACACAGAGACCCACAGAGACACCCACAGACTCACAGAGACCCACAGAGACACCCACATACACACAGAGACACCCACAGACACCCATAGACACACAGAGACTCACAGAGACTCCCACAGACTCACAGAGATTCACAGAGACCCATAGAGACACAGACACACACAGAGACTCACAGACACCCACAGACACCCATAGACACACAGAGACTCACAGAGACACCCACAGACACCCACATACACCCACAGACACACAGAGACCCACAGAGACACCCACACACAGACACCTACAACGTGTCGCTGGTTGCTTCTGGCTGTGTGAGTCGATATCCCGACTTGAGTAGCAGGTAGAGATTCTCGGGGGGGACTCCGGGATACGGGGAACCTCCCAGCGAGGCACACAGACACACAGAGACACCAACAGACACCCATAGACACACAGAGACCCACAAAGACACCCACACACAGACACCTACAACGTGTCGCTGGTTGCTTCTGGCTGTGTGAGTCGATATCCCGACTTGAGTAGCGGGTAGAGATTCTCGGGGGGGACTCCGGGATACGGAGAACCTCCCAGCGAGGCACACAGACACACAGAGACACCAACAGACACCCATAGACACACAGAGACCCACAAAGACACACACACACAGAGACACGTACAACGTGTCGCTGGTTGCTTCTGGCTGTGTGAGTCGATATCCCGACTTGAGTAGCGGGTAGAGATTCTCGGGGGGGACTCCGGGGTACGGAGAACCTCCCAGCGAGGCACACAGACACACACAGACACCCACATACACCCATAGACACACAGAGACACACAGAGACACACACAGACACGTACAACGTGTCGCTGGTTGCTTCTGGCTGTGTGAGTCGATATCCCGACTTGAGTAGCGGGTAGAGATTCTCTGGGGGGACTCCGGGGTACGGAGAACCTCCCAGCGAGGCACACAGACACACACAGAGACACACAGAGACCCGCAGAGACACCCACAGACACCCACATACACACAGAGACACCCACAGACACCCACATACACACAGAGACACCCACAGACACCCATAGACACACAGAGACTCACAGAGACTCCCACAGACTCACAGAGATTCACAGAGACCCATAGAGACACAGACACACACAGAGACTCACAGACACCCACATACACACAGAGACACACAGAGACCCACAGAGACACCCACACACAGACACGTACAACGTGTCGCTGGTTGCTTCTGGCTGTGTGAGTCGATATCCCGACTTGAGTAGCGGGTAGAGATTCTCGGGGGGGACTCCGGGGTACGGAGAAGCGCCCAGCGAGGCACACAGACACACACAGACACCCACATACACCCATAGACACACAGAGACACACAGAGACACACAGAGACACCTACAACGTGTCGCTGGTTGCTTCTGGCTGTGTGAGTCGATATCCCGACTTGAGTAGCGGGTAGAGATTCTCGGGGGGGACTCCGGGGTACGGAGAAGCGCCCAGCGAGGCACACAGACACCCACATAGACACACAGAGACACACACATACACACAGAGACACACACAGACACGTACAACGTGTCGCTGGTTGCTTCTGGCTGTGTGAGTCGATATCCCGACTTGAGTAGCGGGTAGAGATTCTCTGGGGGGACTCCGGGATACGGGGAACCTCCCAGCGAGGCACACAGACACCCACATAGACACACAGAGACCCACAGAGACACCCACAGACACCCACATACACACAGAGACACCCACAGACACCCACATACACACAGAGACACCCACAGACACCCATAGACACACAGAGACTCACAGAGACTCCCACAGACTCACAGAGATTCACAGAGACCCATAGACACACAGACACCCACAGACACCCATAGACACACAGAGACACCCACAGACACCCACATACACACAGAGACACCCACACACAGACACCTACAACGTGTCGCTGGTTGCTTCTGGCTGTGTGAGTCGATATCCCGACTTGAGTAGAGGGTAGAGATTCTCGGGGGGGACTCCGGGGTACGGGGAAGCGCCCAGCGAGGCACACAGACACACACAGACACCCACATACACCCATAGACACACAGAGACACACAGAGACACCCACATACACACAGAGACACACACAGACACCTACAACGTGTCGCTGGTTGCTTCTGGCTGTGTGAGTCGATATCCCGACTTGAGTAGCGGGTAGAGATTCTCTGGGGGGACTCCGGGGTACGGAGAACCTCCCAGCGAGGCACACAGACACCCACATAGACACACAGAGACACACAGAGACCCACAGAGACACACACAGACACCTACAACGTGTCGCTCGTTGCTTCTGGCTGTGTGAGTCGATATCCCGACTTGAGTAGCGGGTAGAGATTCTCGGGGGGGACTCCGGGATACGGAGAAGCGCCCAGCGAGGCACACAGACACACACAGACACCCACAGACACCCATAGACACACAGAGACACACAGAGACACCCACACACAGACACCTACAACGTGTCGCTGGTTGCTTGTGGCTGTGTGAGTCGATATCCCGACTTGAGTAGCGGGTAGAGATTCTCGGGGGGGACTCCGGGGTACGGAGAACCTCCCAGCGAGGCACACAGACACCCACAGAGACACACAGAGACCCACAGAGACACCCACAGACACCCACATACACACAGAGACTCACAGAGACACCCACATACACACAGAGACACCCACAGACACCCATAGACACACAGAGACTCACAGAGACTCCCACAGATTCACAGAGACACACAGAGACACACAGACACACCCAGAGACTCACAGAGACTCACAGAGACACACAGACACCCACATACACACAGAGACACACACAGACACCTACAACGTGTCGCTGGTTGCTTCTGGCTGTGTGAGTCGATATCCCGACTTGAGTAGCGGGTAGAGATTCTCGGGGGGGACTCCGGGATACGGAGAACCTCCCAGCGAGGCACACAGACACCCACATAGACACACAGAGACACACAGAGACCCACAGAGACACCCACAGACTCACAGAGACCCACAGAGACACCCACATACACACAGAGACACCCACAGACACCCATAGACACACAGAGACTCACAGAGACTCCCACAGACTCACAGAGATTCACAGAGACCCATAGAGACACAGACACACACAGAGACTCACAGACACCCACAGACACCCATAGACACACAGAGACTCACAGAGACACCCACAGACACCCACATACACCCACAGACACACAGAGACCCACAGAGACACCCACACACAGACACCTACAACGTGTCGCTGGTTGCTTCTGGCTGTGTGAGTCGATATCCCGACTTGAGTAGCAGGTAGAGATTCTCGGGGGGGACTCCGGGATACGGGGAACCTCCCAGCGAGGCACACAGACACACAGAGACACCAACAGACACCCATAGACACACAGAGACCCACAAAGACACCCACACACAGACACCTACAACGTGTCGCTGGTTGCTTCTGGCTGTGTGAGTCGATATCCCGACTTGAGTAGCGGGTAGAGATTCTCGGGGGGGACTCCGGGATACGGAGAACCTCCCAGCGAGGCACACAGACACACAGAGACACCAACAGACACCCATAGACACACAGAGACCCACAAAGACACACACACACAGAGACACGTACAACGTGTCGCTGGTTGCTTCTGGCTGTGTGAGTCGATATCCCGACTTGAGTAGCGGGTAGAGATTCTCGGGGGGGACTCCGGGGTACGGAGAACCTCCCAGCGAGGCACACAGACACACACAGACACCCACATACACCCATAGACACACAGAGACACACAGAGACACACACAGACACGTACAACGTGTCGCTGGTTGCTTCTGGCTGTGTGAGTCGATATCCCGACTTGAGTAGCGGGTAGAGATTCTCTGGGGGGACTCCGGGGTACGGAGAACCTCCCAGCGAGGCACACAGACACACACAGAGACACACAGAGACCCGCAGAGACACCCACATACACACAGAGACACCCACAGACACCCACATACACACAGAGACACCCACAGACACCCATAGACACACAGAGACTCACAGAGACTCCCACAGACTCACAGAGATTCACAGAGACCCATAGAGACACAGACACACACAGAGACTCACAGACACCCACATACACACAGAGACACACAGAGACCCACAGAGACACCCACACACAGACACGTACAACGTGTCGCTGGTTGCTTCTGGCTGTGTGAGTCGATATCCCGACTTGAGTAGCGGGTAGAGATTCTCGGGGGGGACTCCGGGGTACGGAGAAGCGCCCAGCGAGGCACACAGACACACACAGACACCCACATACACCCATAGACACACAGAGACACACAGAGACACACAGAGACACCTACAACGTGTCGCTGGTTGCTTCTGGCTGTGTGAGTCGATATCCCGACTTGAGTAGCGGGTAGAGATTCTCGGGGGGGACTCCGGGGTACGGAGAAGCGCCCAGCGAGGCACACAGACACCCACATAGACACACAGAGACACACACATACACACAGAGACACACACAGACACGTACAACGTGTCGCTGGTTGCTTCTGGCTGTGTGAGTCGATATCCCGACTTGAGTAGCGGGTAGAGATTCTCTGGGGGGACTCCGGGATACGGGGAACCTCCCAGCGAGGCACACAGACACCCACATAGACACACAGAGACCCACAGAGACACCCACAGACACCCACATACACACAGAGACACCCACAGACACCCACATACACACAGAGACACCCACAGACACCCATAGACACACAGAGACTCACAGAGACTCCCACAGACTCACAGAGATTCACAGAGACCCATAGACACACAGACACCCACAGACACCCATAGACACACAGAGACACCCACAGACACCCACATACACACAGAGACACCCACACACAGACACCTACAACGTGTCGCTGGTTGCTTCTGGCTGTGTGAGTCGATATCCCGACTTGAGTAGAGGGTAGAGATTCTCGGGGGGGACTCCGGGGTACGGGGAAGCGCCCAGCGAGGCACACAGACACACACAGACACCCACATACACCCATAGACACACAGAGACACACAGAGACACCCACATACACACAGAGACACACACAGACACCTACAACGTGTCGCTGGTTGCTTCTGGCTGTGTGAGTCGATATCCCGACTTGAGTAGCGGGTAGAGATTCTCGGGGGGGACTCCGGGGTACGGGGAAGCGCCCAGCGAGGCCATCTCCCAAAGCAGGACGCCGAACGACCAGCTACAATCAGCACCCACACGCAGAGAGACACAGAGACAGAGAGACAGAGAGACAGAGAGACAGAGACAGAGAGACACAGAGACAGAGAGACAGAGAGACAGAGAGACAGAGACAGAGAGACAGAGAGACAGAGAGACAGAGAGACAGAGACAGAGAGAGAGACAGAGAGAGAGAGAGAGACAGAGAGAGACAGAGAGACAGAGAGACAGAGACAGAGAGACAGAGAGACAGAGAGACAGAGAGACAGAGACAGAGAGAGAGACAGAGAGAGACAGAGAGACAGAGAGAGACAGACAGAGACAGAGAGACAGAGAGACAGAGACAGAGAGAGAGACAGAGAGAGACAGAGAGAGACAGAGAGAGACAGAGAGAGACAGACAGAGACAGAGAGACAGAGAGAGAGACACAGAGAGACACAGAGACACAGACAAAGAGACAGAGAGACACAGAGACACAGACAGAGAGACAGAGAGACACACAGAGACACAGAGAGACACTGACAGAGAGACACACAGAGAGAGACAGAGAGAGACAGAGAGACACACAGAGACACACAGAGAGACACAGAGAGACACAGAGAGACACAGAGAGACACAGAGAGACACTGACAGAGAGACACACAGAGACACAGAGAGACACAGAGAGACACAGAGAGACACACACACAGAGACACACAGAGACACAGAGAGACACAGAGAGACACTGACAGAGAGACACAGAGACACACAGAGAGACACACACACAGAGACACACAGAGACACAGAGAGACACAGAGAGACACAGAGAGACACTGACAGAGAGACACAGAGAGACACAGAGAGACACAGAGACACACAGAGAGACACAGAGAGACACTGACAGAGAGACACAGAGACACAGAGAGACACTGACAGAGAGACACAGAGAGACACAGAGAGACACAGAGAGACACAGAGACACACAGAGACACAGAGAGACACAGAGAGACACTGACAGAGAGACACAGAGAGACACAGAGAGACACTGACAGAGAGACACACAGAGAGACACAGAGACACTGACAGAGAGACACACAGAGAGACACAGAGAGACACAGAGAGAGAGACACAGAGAGACACAGAGACACTGACAGAGAGACACACAGAGACACA
Source organism: Lampetra fluviatilis (assembly GCF_964198595.1). Lineage (NCBI taxonomy): Eukaryota > Metazoa > Chordata > Hyperoartia > Petromyzontiformes > Petromyzontidae > Lampetra > Lampetra fluviatilis. The sequence continues at coordinate 158,227 of NW_027620929.1, forward strand.
CAGAGACACTGACAGAGAGACACACAGAGAGACACAGAGAGACACACAGAGACACAGAGAGAGAGACACACACAGAGAGAGGGACACACAGGGACACACAGAGAGAGAGACAAGCGTCAGGATGGACAAAGTACAAACAGGGTTGTGTCTGTGTGTGTGTGTGTCTGTGTGTGTGTGTCTGTGAGTGTGTGTCTGTGTGTGTCTGTGTCTGTGTCTGTGTGTGTCTGTGAGTGTGTGTCTGTGTGTGTGTGTCTGTGAGTGTGTGTGTGTCTGTGTGTGTGTGTCTGTGAGTGTGTGTCTGTGTCTGTGTGTGTGTGTGTCTGTGAGTGTGTGTATGTGTGTGTGTGTGTCTGTGTGTGTGTGTCTGTGAGTGTGTGTCTGTGTGTGTGTGTCTGTGTGTGTCTGTGAGTGTGTGTCTGTGAGTGTGTGTCTGTGAGTGTGTGTCTGTGTCTGTGAGTGTGTGTCTGTGTGTGTCTGTGAGTGTGTGTCTGTGTCTGTGTGTGTCTGTGAGTGTGTGTCTGTGAGTGTGTGTCTGTGTCTGTGTGTGTCTGTGAGTGTGTGTCTGTGAGTGTGTGTCTGTGAGTGTGTGTCTGTGTCTGTGTGTGTGTGTGTGTGTCTGTGAGTGTGTGTCTGTGAGTGTGTGTCTGTGTGTGTGTGTCTGTGAGTGTGTGTCTGTGAGTGTGTGTCTGTGTCTGTGTGTGTCTGTGAGTGTGTGTCTGTGTGTGTCTGTGAGTGTGTGTCTGTGTGTGTGTGTCTGTGAGTGTGTGTCTGTGAGTGTGTGTCTGTGTCTGTGTGTGTGTGTGTGTGTCTGTGAGTGTGTGTCTGTGAGTGTGTGTCTGTGTCTGTGTGTGTCTGTGAGTGTGTGTCTGTGTGTGTCTGTGAGTGTGTGTCTGTGTGTGTGTGTGTCTGTGAGTGTGTGTCTGTGAGTGTGTGTCTGTGTCTGTGTGTGTGTGTGTGTCTGTGAGTGTGTGTGTGTGTCTGTGAGTGTGTGTCTGTGTCTGTGTGTGTGTGTGTGTGTCTGTGAGTGTGTGTCTGTGTGTGTGTGTGTCTGTGAGTGTGTGTCTGTGTGTGTGTCTGTGTGTGTGTGTCTGTGAGTGTGTGTCTGTGTGTGTGTGTGTCTGTGAGTGTGTGTCTGTGAGTGTGTGTCTGTGTCTGTGTGTGTCTGTGAGTGTGTGTCTGTGTCTGTGTGTGTCTGTGAGTGTGTGTCTGTGTGTGTGTGTGTCTGTGAGTGTGTGTCTGTGAGTGTGTGTCTGTGTCTGTGAGTGTGTGTCTGTGTGTGTCTGTGAGTGTGTGTCTGTGTGTGTGTCTGTGTGTGTCTGTGAGTGTGTGTCTGTGAGTGTGTGTCTGTGAGTGTGTGTCTGTGAGTGTGTGTCTGTGTGTGTGTGTCTGTGAGTGTGTGTCTGTGTGTGTGTGTGTCTGTGAGTGTGTGTCTGTGTCTGTGTGTCTGTGTGTGTCTGTGTGTGTGTGTCTGTGTGTGTGTGTCTGTGAGTGTGTGTCTGTGTCTGTGTCTGTGTGTGTGTGTGTCTGTGAGTGTGTGTCTGTGTCTGTGTGTGTCTGTGAGTGTGTGTCTGTGTCTGTGTGTGTGTGTGTGTCTGTGAGTGTGTGTCTGTGTGTGTGTGTGTCTGTGAGTGTGTGTCTGTGTGTGTGTCTGTGTGTGTGTGTGTCTGTGAGTGTGTGTCTGTGTCTGTGTGTGTGTGTGTGTGTCTGTGTGTGTGTGTCTGTGTGTGTGTGTCTGTGAGTGTGTGTGTGTCTGTGAGTGTGTGTCTGTGTCTGTGTGTGTCTGTGAGTGTGTGTCTGTGTGTGTGTGTGTGTGTGTGTCTGTGAGTGTGTGTCTGTGAGTGTGTGTCTGTGTCTGTGTGTGTCTGTGAGTGTGTGTCTGTGTGTGTGTGTGTCTGTGAGTGTGTGTCTGTGAGTGTGTGTCTGTGTCTGTGTGTGTCTGTGAGTGTGTGTCTGTGTCTGTGTGTGTCTGTGAGTGTGTGTCTGTGTGTGTGTGTGTCTGTGAGTGTGTGTCTGTGAGTGTGTGTCTGTGTCTGTGAGTGTGTGTCTGTGTGTGTCTGTGAGTGTGTGTCTGTGTGTGTGTCTGTGTGTGTCTGTGAGTGTGTCTGTGAGTGTGTGTCTGTGAGTGTGTGTCTGTGAGTGTGTGTCTGTGTGTGTCTGTGAGTGTGTGTCTGTGTGTGTGTGTGTCTGTGAGTGTGTGTCTGTGTCTGTGTGTGTGTGTGTGTCTGTGTGTGTGTCTGTGTGTGTGTGTCTGTGAGTGTGTGTCTGTGAGTGTGTGTCTGTGTCTGTGTGTGTCTGTGAGTGTGTGTCTGTGTCTGTGTGTGTCTGTGAGTGTGTGTCTGTGAGTGTGTGTCTGTGAGTATGTGTCTGTGTGTGTGTGTGTGTCTGTGTGTGTGTGTGTCTGTGAGTGTGTGTCTGTGAGTGTGTGTCTGTGTCTGTGTGTGTGTGTGTGTCTGTGTGTGTGTGTGTCTGTGAGTGTGTGTCTGTGTGTGTGTGTCTGTGTGTGTGTGTCTGTGAGTGTGTGTCTGTGTGTGTGTGTCTGTGTGTGTGTGTCTGTGAGTGTGTGTCTGTGTGTGTGTGTCTGTGAGTGTGTGTCTGTGAGTGTGTGTCTGTGTGTGTGTGTCTGTGAATGTGTGTCTGTGAGTGTGTGTCTGTGAGTGTGTGTCTGTGTGTGTGTGTCTGTGAGTGTGTGTCTGTGAGTATGTGTCTGTGAGTGTGTGTCTGTGAGTGTGTGTCTGTGAGTGTGTGTCTGTGTGTGTGTGTCTGTGTGTGTGTGTCTGTGAGTGTGTGTCTGTGAGTGTGTGTGTGTCTGTGTGTGTCTGTGAGTGTGTGTCTGTGAGTGTGTGTCTGTGAGTGTGTGTCTGTGAGTGTGTGTCTGTGAGTGTGTGTCTGTGTGTGTGTGTCTGTGAGTGTGTGTCTGTGTGTGTGTGTGTCTGTGAGTGTGTGTCTGTGTCTGTGTGTGTCTGTGAGTGTGTGTCTGCGTCTGTGTGTGTGTCTGTGAGTGTGTGTCTGTGTGTGTCTGTGAGTGTGTGTATGTGTGTATGTGTGTATGTGTGTCTGTGAGTGTGTGTCTGTGTCTGTGTGTGTCTGTGAGTGTGTGTCTGTGTGTGTCTGTGAGTGTGTGTGTCTGTGTCTGTGTGTGTGTCTGTGTGTGTCTGTGCTAGTTAGTGCTAGTATAACTAGTTAGTGTGCTAGTTAGTGTACTAGTTAGTGTGACTAGTTAGTGTACTAGTTAGTGTACTAGTGTACTAGTTAGTGTACTAGTTAGTGTACTAGTTAGTGTACTAGTGTACTAGTTAGTGTACTAGTGTACTAGTTAGTGTACTAGTGTACTAGTTAGTGTACTAGTGTACTAGTTAGTGTACTAGTGTACTAGTGTACTAGTTAGTGTACTAGTTAGTGTACTAGTTAGTGTACTAGTGTACTAGTTAGTGTACTAGTGTACTAGTTAGTGTACTAGTGTACTAGTGTACTAGTTAGTGTACTAGTTAGTGTACTAGTTAGTGTACTAGTGTACTAGTTAGTGTGACTAGTTAGTGTACTAGTTAGTGTACTAGTGTACTAGTTAGTGTACTAGTTAGTGTACTAGTGTACTAGTTAGTGTGCTAGTTAGTGTACTAGTTAGTGTACTAGTTAGTGTACTAGTTAGTGTACTAGTTAGTGTACTAGTTAGTGCACTAGTGTACTAGTTAGTGTGACTAGTTAGTGTGCTAGTTAGTGTACTAGTGTACTAGTTAGTGTACTAGTTAGTGTACTAGTTAGTGTACTAGTGTACTAGTTAGTGTACTAGTTAGTGTACTAGTTAGTGTACTAGTGTACTAGTTAGTGTGCTAGTTAGTGTACTAGTGTACTAGTTAGTGTGACTAGTTAGTGTGCTAGTTAGTGTACTAGTTAGTGTGCTAGTTAGTGTACTAGTGTACTAGTTAGTGTGACTAGTTAGTGTACTAGTTAGTGTACTAGTGTACTAGTTAGTGTGCTAGTTAGTGTACTAGTGTACTAGTTAGTGTACTAGTTAGTGTGACTAGTTAGTGTACTAGTTAGTGTGCTAGTTAGTGTACTAGTGTACTAGTTAGTGTACTAGTTAGTGTGCTAGTGTACTAGTTAGTGTGACTAGTTAGTGTACTAGTTAGTGTACTAGTGTACTAGTTAGTGTGCTAGTTAGTGTACTAGTTAGTGTACTAGTGTACTAGTTAGTGTGCTAGTTAGTGTACTAGTGTACTAGTTAGTGTACTAGTTAGTGTACTAGTGTACTAGTTAGTGTACTAGTTAGTGTACTAGTGTACTAGTTAGTGTGCTAGTTAGTGTACTAGTTAGTGTACTAGTGTACTAGTTAGTGTACTAGTTAGTGTACTAGTTAGTGTACTAGTTAGTGTACTAGTTAGTGTACTAGTGTACTAGTTAGTGTACTAGTTAGTGTACTAGTTAGTGTACTAGTTAGTGTACTAGTTAGTGTACTAGTGTACTAGTTAGTGTACTAGTTAGTGTACTAGTTAGTGTACTAGTTAGTGTGCTAGTGTACTAGTTAGTGTACTAGTTAGTGTACTAGTTAGTGTACTAGTGTACTAGTTAGTGTACTAGTTAGTGTACTAGTTAGTGTACTAGTGTACTAGTTAGTGTGCTAGTTAGTGTACTAGTTAGTGTACTAGTTAGTGTACTAGTTAGTGTACTAGTTAGTGTACTAGTTAGTGTACTAGTTAGTGTACTAGTGTACTAGTTAGTGTACTAGTTAGTGTGACTAGTTAGTGTACTAGTTAGTGTGCTAATGTGCTAGTTAGTGTACTAGTTAGTGTGCTAGTTAGTGTACTAATGTACTAGTTAGTGTACTAGTTAGTGTACTAGTTAGTGTACTAGTGTACTAGTTAGTGTACTAGTTAGTGTACTAGTTAGTGTGCTAGTGTACTAGTTAGTGTACTAGTTAGTGTGACTAGTTAGTGTACTAGTTAGTGTGCTAATGTGCTAGTTAGTGTACTAGTTAGTGTGCTAGTTAGTGTACTAATGTACTAGTTAGTGTACTAGTTAGTGTACTAGTGTGCTAGTTAGTGTACTAGTTAGTGTACTAGTTAGTGTACTAGTGTACTAGTTAGTGTACTAGTTAGTGTACTAGTGTACTAGTTAGTGTACTAGTTAGTGTGCTAGTTAGTGTACTAATGTACTAGTTAGTGTACTAGTTAGTGTACTAGTTAGTGTACTAGTTAGTGTACTAGTTAGTGTACTAGTTAGTGTGCTAATGTGCTAGTTAGTGTACTAGTTAGTGTACTAGTTAGTGTACTAGTGTACTAGTTAGTGTGCTAGTTAGTGTACTAGTTAGTGTGCTAGTTAGTGTACTAGTGTACTAGTTAGTGTACTAGTTAGTGTACTAGTTAGTGTACTAGTTAGTGTACTAGTGTACTAGTTAGTGTACTAGTTAGTGTACTAGTTAGTGTACTAGTTAGTGTACTAGTGTACTAGTTAGTGTACTAGTTAGTGTACTAGTTAGTGTGCTAGTTACACGTCGCTGTGCGAGGTGTAGATTTGGTCGAACAGCGACTCCACAGCCATCCACTTCACTGGGATCCGGCCCTGCAACAACAACAACATCAACAACAACAACAACATCAACAACAACAAACACAACAACAACAACAACATCAACAACAAACACAACAACAACAACAACCACAACAAACACAACAACAACAACATCAATAACAACACCCACATCAACATCAACAACATCAACCACATCAACAACCACATCAACAACCACCACCACAACAACTACATTTTCTTGGTTCAACAACAACAACCACATCAACAACAACCACATCAACAACCACAACCACCACAACAACCACCACAACAATCACCACAACAACAACAACCACCACATCAACAACCACCCACAATGTTTAGTAGTGTAGTTTATAGTGTAGTGTATAATGTAGTGTGTAGTGTAGTGTATAGTGTAGTGTATAGTGTAGTGTATAGTGTAGTGTGTAGTGTATAGTGTAGTGTATAGTGTAGTGTATAGTGTAGTGTATAGTGTAGTGTGTAGTGTAGTGTATAGTGTAGTGTATAGTGTAGTGTATAGTGTAGTGTAGTGTATAGTGTAGTGTATAGTGTAGTGTATAGTGTAGTGTATAGTGTAGTGTGTAGTGTAGTGTGTAGTGTAGTGTATAGTGTAGTGTATAGTGTAGTGTATAGTGTAGTGTAGTGTATAGTGTAGTGTATAGTGTAGTGTATAGTGTAGTGTATAGTGTAGTGTATAGTGTAGTGTATAGTGTAGTGTATAGTGTAGTGTAGTGTATAGTGTAGTGTGTAGTGTAGTGTATAGTGTAGTGTATAGTGTAGTGTATAGTGTAGTGTAGTGTGTAGTGTAGTGTATAGTGTAGTGTATAGTGTAGTGTATAGTGTAGTGTGTAGTGTAGTGTATAGTGTAGTGTATAGTGTAGTGTGTAGTGTAGTGTATAGTGTAGTGTATAGTGTAGTGTGTAGTGTAGTGTATAGTGTAGTGTATAGTGTAGTGTATAGTGTAGTGTGTAGTGTAGTGTAGTGTATAGTGTAGTGTATAGTGTAGTGTATAGTGTAGTGTATAGTGTAGTGTGTAGTGTAGTGTATAGTGTAGTGTATAGTGTAGTGTATAGTGTAGTGTATAGTGTAGTGTAGTGTATAGTGTAGTGTATAGTGTAGTGTGTAGTGTAGTGTATAGTGCAGTGTATAGTGTAGTGTATAGTGTAGTGTGTAGTGTAGTGTATAGTGTAGTGTAGTGTATAGTGTAGTGTATAGTGTAGTGTGTAGTGTAGTGTATAGTGTAGTGTGTAGTGTAGTGTATAGTGTAGTGTATAGTGTAGTGTGTAGTGTAGTGTGTAGTGTAGTGTATAGTGTAGTGTATAGTGTAGTGTATAGTGTAGTGTGTAGTGTAGTGTATAGTGTAGTGTATAGTGTAGTGTATAGTGTAGTGTGTAGTGTAGTGTATAGTGTAGTGTATAGTGTAGTGTATAGTGTAGTGTGTAGTGTAGTGTATAGTGTAGTGTATAGTGTAGTGTAGTGTATAGTGTAGTGTTGTAGTGTAGTGTATAGTGTAGTGTATAGTGTAGTGTATAGTGTAGTGTATAGTGTAGTGTATAGTGTAGTGTATAGTGTAGTGTATAGTGTAGTGTGTAGTGTAGTGTATAGTGTAGTGTATAGTGTAGTGTATAGTGTAGTGTAGTGTGTAGTGTAGTGTATAGTGTAGTGTATAGTGTAGTGTATAATGTAGTGTATAGTGTAGTGTGTAGTGTAGTGTATAGTGTATAGTGTAGTGTATAGTGTAGTGTATAGTGTAGTGTAGTGTGTAGTGTAGTGTATAGTGTAGTGTATAGTGTAGTGTATAGTGTAGTGTATAGTGTAGTGTATAGTGTAGTGTATAGTGTAGTGTATAGTGTAGTGTATAGTGTAGTGTATAGTGTAGTGTATAGTGTAGTGTTGTAGTGTAGTGTATAGTGTAGTGTATAGTGTAGTGTATAGTGTAGTGTATAGTGTAGTGTATAGTGTATAGTGTAGTGTGTAGTGTAGTGTATAGTGTAGTGTATAGTGTATAGTGTAGTGTGTAGTGTAGTGTATAGTGTAGTGTATAGTGTAGTGCATAGTGTAGTGTATAGTGTAGTGTGTAGTGTAGTGTATAGTGTAGTGTATAGTGTAGTGTATAGTGTAGTGTATAGTGTAGTGTATAGTGTAGTGTGTAGTGTAGTGTATAGTGTAGTGTGTAGTGTAGTGTATAGTAGTAGTGTATAGTGTAGTGTATAGTGTAGTGTATAGTGTAGTGTATAGTGTATAGTGTAGTGTGTAGTTGTAGTGTATAGTGTAGTGTATAGTGTATAGTGTAGTGTATAGTGTAGTGTATAGTGTAGTGTATAGTGTATAGTGTAGGGTGTAGTGTAGTGTATAGTGTAGTGTATAGTGTATAGTGTAGTGTATAGTGTAGTGTGTAGTGTAGTGTATAGTGTATAGTGTAGTGTATAGTGTAGTGTATAGTGTAGTGTATAGTGTATAGTGTAGTGTGTAGTGTAGTGTATAGTGTAGTGTATAGTGTAGTGTATAGTGTAGTGTGTAGTGTAGTGTATAGTGTAGTGTATAGTGTATAGTGTATAGTGTAGTGTATAGTGTAGTGTATAGTGTAGTGTATAGTGTGTAGTGTAGTGTGTAGTGTAGTGTTTAGTGTAGTGTATAGTGTAGTGTATAGTGTAGTGTATAGTGTAGTGTTAGTAGTGTTAGTGTAGTGTATAGTGTAGTGTTTAGTGTAGTGTATAGTGTAGTGTATAGTGTAGTGTATAGTGTAGTGTATAGTGTAGTGTGTAGTGTAGTGTATAGTGTAGTGTAGTAGTGTAGTGTATAGTGTAGTGTATAGTGTAGTGTGTAGTGTAGTGTATAGTGTAGTGTATAGTGTAGTGTATAGTGTAGTGTATAGTGTAGTGTAGTGTAAGTGTGTAGTGTAGTGTATAGTGTAGTGTTAGTGTAGTGTATAGTGTAGTGTATAGTGTAGTGTGTTAGTGTAGTGTATAGTGTAGTGTATAGGTAGTGTATAGTGTAGTGTATTAGGTATAGTGTAGTGTATAGTGTAGTGTATAGTGTAGTGTATATGTAGTGTGTAGTGTAGTGTATAGTGTAGTGTATAGTGTAGTGTATAGTGTAGTGTATAGTGTAGTGTAGTGTATAGTGTAGTGTATAGTGTAGTGTATAGTGTAGTGTTAGTGTAGTGTATAGTGTAGTGTATAGTGTAGTGTATAGTGTAGTGTATAGTGTAGTGTTAGTGTTAGTGTATAGTGTAGTGTATAGTGTAGTGTATAGTGTAGTGTATAGTGTAGTGTATAGTGTAGTGTGTAGTGTAGTGTATAGTGTAGTGTATAGTGTAGTGTATAGTGTAGTGTATAGTGTAGTGTGTAGTGTAGTGTATAGTGTAGTGTATAGTGTAGTGTATAGTGTAGTGTATAGGTAGTGTAGTGTAGTGTATAGTGTAGTGTATAGTGTAGTGTGTAGTGTAGTGTATAGTGTAGTGTATAGTGTAGTGTGTTAGTGTAGTGGTATAGTGTGTAGTGTATAGTGTAGTGTATAGTGTAGTGTATAGTGTAGTGTATAGTGTAGAGTGTATAGTGTAGTGTGTAGTGTAGTGTATAGTGTAGTGTATAGTGTAGTGTGTAGTGTAGTGTATGTGTAGTGTATAGTGTAGTGTATAGTGTAGTGTATAGTGTAGTGTATAGTGTAGTGTGTAGTGTAGTGTATAGTGTAGTGTATAGTGTAGTGTATAGTGTAGTGTGTAGTGTAGTGTATAGTGTAGTGTATAGTGTAGTGTATAGTGTAGTGTGTAGTGTAGTGTGTAGTGTAGTGTATAGTAAGTGTAGTAGTGTAGTGTAGTGTATAGTGTGTGTATAGTGTAGTGTATAGTGTAGGTAGTGTAGTGTATAGTGTAGTAGTGTATAGTGTAGTGTATAGTGTAGTGTATAGTGTAGTGTATAGTGTAGTGTATAGTGTAGTGTGTAGTGTAGTGTATAGTGTAGTGTATAGTGTAGTGTGTAGTGTAGTGTGTAGTGTAGTGTATAGTGTAGTGTATAGTGTAGTGTATAGTGTAGTGTGGTAGTGTATAGTGTAGTGTATAGTGTAGTGTATAGTGTAGTGTAGTAGTGTAGTGTATAGTGTAGTGTGTAGTGTAGTGTATAGTGTAGTGTATAGTGTAGTGTGTAGTGTAGTGTATAGTGTAGTGTATAGTGTAGTGTATAGTGTAGTGTATAGTGTAGTGTATAGTGTAGTGTATAGTGTAGTGTATAGTGTAGTGTATAGTGTAGTGTATAGTGTAGTGTGTAGTGTAGTGTAGTAGTGTAGTGTATAGGTAGTGTATAGTGTAGTGTATAGTGTAGTGTGTAGTGTAGTGTGTAGTGTAGTGTATAGTGTAGTGTATAGTGTAGTGTATAGTGTAGTGTGTAGTATAGTGTATAGTGTAGTGTGTAGTGTAGTGTATAATGTAGTGTATAGTGTAGTGTGTAGTGTAGTGTATAGTGTAGTGTATAGTGTAGTGTATAGTGTAGTGTATAGTGTAGTGTATAGTGTAGTGTATAGTGTAGTGTGTAGTGTAGTGTATAGTGTAGTGTATAGTGTAGTGTATAGTGTAGTGATGTAGTGTAGTGTGTAGTGTAGTGTATAGTGTAGTGTATAGTGTAGTGTATAGTGTAGTGTGTAGTGTAGTGTGTAGTGTAGTGTATAGTGTAGTGTATAGTGTAGTGTGTAGTGTAGTGTAGTAGTGTAGTGTGTATAGTGTAGTGTATAGTGTAGTGTATAGTGTAGTGTATAGTGTAGTGTGTAGTGTAGTGTATAGTGTAGTGTGTAGTGTAGTGTGTAGTGTAGTGTGTAGTGTATAGTGTAGTGTATAGTGTAGTGTATAGTGTAGTGTGTAGTGTAGTGTAGTGTATAGTGTAGTGTATAGTGTAGTGTGTAGTGTAGTGTATAGTGTAGTGTAGTGTAGTGTAGTGTATAGTGTAGTGTATAGTGTAGTGTGTAGTGTAGTGTAGTGTATAGTGTAGTGTATAGTGTAGTGTATAGTGTAGTGTATAGTGTGTAGTGTAGTGTATAGTGTAGTGTATAGTGTAGTGTATAGTGTAGTGTATAGTGTAGTGTGTAGTGTAGTGTGTGTGTAGTGTAGTGTATAGTGTAGTGTATAGTGTAGTGTAATAGTGTAGTGTATAGTGTAGTGTGTAGTGTAGTAGTGTAGTGTATAGTGTAGTGTGTAGTGTAGTGTAGTGTATAGTGTAGTGTATAGTGTAGTGTGTAGTGTAGTGTATAGTGTAGTGTATAGTGTAGTGTGTAGTGTAGTGTAGTGTATAGTGTAGTGTGTAGTGTAGTGTATAGTGTAGTGTATAGTGTAGTGTGTAGTGTAGTGTGTAGTGTAGTGTATAGTGTAGTGTATAGTGTAGTGTGTAGTGTAGTGTATAGTGTAGTGTATAGTGTAGTGTGTAGTGTAGTGTATAGTGTAGTGTATAGTGTAGTGTGTAGTGTAGTGTATAGTGTAGTGTATAGTGTAGTGTATAGTGTAGTGTGTAGTGTAGTGTATAGTGTAGTGTATAGTGTAGTGTATAGTGTAGTGTGTAGTGTTAGTGTGTAGTGTAGTGTATAGTGTAGTGTATAGTGTAGTGTATAGTGTAGTGTATAGTGTAGTGTATAGTGTAGTGTAGTAGTGTATAGTGTAGTGTAGTGTAGTGTATAGTGTAGTGTATAGTGTAGTGTAGTAGTGTAGTGTATTAGTGTAGTGTATAGTGTAGTGTATAGTGTAGTGTATAGTGTAGTGTATAGTGTAGTGTATAGTGTAGTGTATAGTGTAGTGTATAGTGTAGTGTATAGTGTAGTGTATAGTGTAGTGTATAGTGTAGTGTGTAGTGTAGTGTATAGTGTAGTGTATAGTGTAGTGTATAGTGTAGTGTGTAGTGTAGTGTATAGTGTAGTGTATAGTGTAGTGTATAGTGTAGTGTATAGTGTAGTGTATAGTGTAGTGTGTAGTGTAGTGTATAGTGTAGTGTATAGTGTAGTGTATAGTGTAGTGTATAGTGTAGTGTAGTGTAGTGTATAGTGTAGTGTATAGTGTAGTGTATAGTGTTAGTGTATAGTGTAGTGTGTAGTGTAGTGTGTAGTGTAGTGTATAGTGTAGTGTATAGTGTAGTGTATAGTGTAGTGTGTAGTGTAGTGTGTTAGTGTAGTGTATAGTGTAGTGTATAGTGTAGTGTATAGTGTAGTGTGTAGTGTAGTGTATAGTGTAGTGTAGTAGTGTAGTGTATAGTGTAGTGTATAGTGTAGTGTGTAGTGTAGTGTATAGTGTAGTGTATAGTGTAGTGTATAGTGTAGTGTATGTGTAGTGTGTAGTGTAGTGTGTAGTGTAGTGTATAGTGTAGTGTATAGTGTAGTGTATAGTGTAGTGTGTAGTGTAGTGTGTAGTGTAGTGTATAGTGTAGTGTATAGTGTAGTGTATAGTGTAGTGTGTAGTGTAGTGTATAGTGTAGTGTATAGTGTAGTGTATAGTGTAGTGTGTAGTGTAGTGTATAGTGTAGTGTATAGTGTAGTGTATAGTGTAGTGTATAGTGTAGTGTATAGTGTAGTGTGTAGTGTAGTGTAGTGTATAGTGTAGTGTGTAGTGTAGTGTGTAGTGTAGTGTAGTGTAGTGTATAGTGTAGTGTATAGTGTAGTGTATAGTGTAGTGTAGTGTAGTGTAGTGTATAGTGTAGTGTATAGTGTAGTGTGTAGTGTAGTGTGATAGTGTAGTGTAGTAGTGTAGTGTAGTGTATAGTGTAGTGTATAGTGTAGTGTGTAGTGTAGTGTATAGTGTAGTGTGTAGTGTAGTGTATAGTGTAGTGTATAGTGTAGTGTAGTGTATAGTGTAGTGTATAGTGTAGTGTATAGTGTAGTGTATAGTGTAGTGTGTAGTGTAGTGTAGTAGTGTAGTGTAGTGTAGTGTATAGTGTAGTGTATAGTGTAGTGTATAGTGTAGTGTATAGTGTAGTGTATAGTGTAGTGTATAGTGTAGTGTGTAGTGTATAGTGTAGTGTAAGTGTGTAGTTGTGTAGTAGTGTAGTGTTAGTAGTGTATAGTGTAGTGTATAGTGTAGTGTGTAGTGTATATGTAGTGTATAGTGTAGTGTGTTAGTGTGTAGTGTAGTGTAGTGTATAGTGTAGTGTATAGTGTAGTGTATAGTGTAGTGTATAGTGTAGGTGTGTAGTGTAGTGTATAGTGTAGTGTATAGTGTAGTGTATAGTGTAGTGTGTAGTGTAGTGTATAGTGTAGTGGTAGTGTATTAGTGTAGTGTATAGTGTAGTGTATAGTGTATAGTGTAGTGTATAGTGTAGTGTATAGTGTAGTGTATAGTGTAGTGTATAGTGTAGTGTGTAGTTGTATAGTGTAGTGTATAGTGTAGTGTAGTAGTGTAGTGTATAGTGTAGTGTATAGTGTAGTGTATAGTGTAGTGTAAGTAGTGTATAGTGTAGTGTATATGTAGTGTGTAGTGTATAGTGTAGTGTATAGTGTAGTGTATAGTGTAGTGTATAGTGTAGTGTGTAGTGTAGTGTAGTATGGTAGTGTGTAGTGTAGTGTATAGTGTAGTGTATAGTGTAGTGTATAGTGTAGTGTGTAGTGTAGTGTATAGTGTAGTGTATAGTGTAGTGTATAGTGTAGTGTATTAGTGTGGTGTGTAGTGTAGTGTATAGTGTAGTGTATAGTGTAGTGGTATAGTGTAGTGTGTAGTGTAGTGTATAGTGTATGTATGTAGTGTGTAGTGTAGGTGTATAGTGTAGTGTGTAGTGTAGTGTATAGTGTAGTGTGTAGTGTAGTGTATAGTGTAGTGTATTGTGTAGTGTATAGTGTAGTGTGTAGTGTAGTGTGATAGTGTAGTGTATAGTGTAGTGTATAGTGTAGTGTAGTAGTGTAGTGTATGTAGTGTATTGTGTAGTGTATAGTGTAGTGTAGTGTAGGTGTAGTAGTGTTAGTGTATAGTGTAGTGTAATAGTGTAGTGTATAGTGTAGTGTGTAGTGTAGTGTATAGTGTAGTGTATAGTGTAGTGTATAGTGTAGTGTAGTAGTGTGTAGTGTAGTAGTGTAGTGTTTAGTGTAGTGTATAGTGTAGTGTATAGTGTAGTGTTTAGTGTAGTGTATAGTGTAGTAGTGTAGTGTATAGTGTAGTGTATAGTGTAGTGTATAGTGTAGTGTATAATGTAGTGTAGTAGTGTAGTGTATAGTGTAGTGTATAGTGTAGTGTATAGATGTAGTGTGTAGTGTAGTGTATAGTGTAGTGTATAGTGTAGTGTATAGTGTAGTGTATTAGTGTAGTGTATAGTGTAGTGTATAGTGTAGTGTGTAGTAGGTAGTGTATAGTGTAGTGTATATGGATGTAGTGTGTATAGTGTAGTGTATAGTGTAGTGTGTAGTGTAGTGTATAGTGTAGTGTGTAGTGTAGTGATAGTGTAGTGTAATGTAGTGTATAGTGTAGTGTATAGTGTAGTTGTAGTGTAGGTAGTGTTTAGTGTAGTGTAAGTGTAGTGTATAGTGTAGTGTAGTGTAGTGTTAGTGTAGAGTGATAATGTAGTGTGTAGTGTAGTGTATAGTGTAGTGTATTGTGTAGTGTATTATGTAGTGTGTAGTGGTTAGTGTAAGTAGTTTATGTCGTGTAGTGGGAGTGTTTAGTGTAGTGTAGTGTGAGTGTGTGTATAGTGTAGTGTATAGTGTACGGGTGTGTAGTGTCTAATGTAGTGTGTAGTGTGTGTATAGGTGTGTATGTATAGTGTAGTGATGTAGTGTAAGTGAGTGTAGTGTAGTGTGTAGTGTAGTGTGTAAGTGAAGTGTGGAGTGTAGTGTATAGTGTTAGTGGTATAGTGTAGTGTATAATGTAGTGTATAGTGTAGTGTATAGTGTAGTGTGTAGTGTAGTGTATAGTGTCGTGTATAGTGTAGTGCGTGTGTAGTGTGTAGGGTGGGTAGTGTAGTGTGTAGGTGTAGTGTAGAATGTAGTGGTAGTGTAGTGTGTTATAATGTAGGTGTGTA